>NC_142104.1:39367465-39520799 GCF_056152115.1 Neolamprologus brichardi | reverse complement strand
GGAGCTGCCAGTTGGCGAAAGCCAGAACAGGTGCTGAAATCAGTTTTTCAACAATAAGGCCAAAAGCAGCCTGGCAGGCAGGGGTCCATTTTGGCCCAAGTGAGGGTGACTTTGTTCGTGGCCAGTGTTTTTGGCCTTTATGCCTGGGGGCTAGTTCTCCCTTCAACAAGTCATTGAGAGGCCTGACAATGCAAGAATAATCCCTCACAAACCGCCTGTAATACCCCGTGAAACCTAGAAATGACCGAAGCTCTTTGGCAGTTTGTGTGTATGGCCAGTCTTTCACAGCAGTAATTTTGTCTGGGTCAGGCTGGATCCCCTGGGCAGATATTACATGCCCCAGATATTTCACGGAGGTTTGGAAGAACTTGCATTTAGAAGGGGATAACTTCAGACCAAACTCAGCAATGCGTTTAAGGACATCACCCGCTCTTCGTGCTCTTCCAGTGAGTTGGAGAAGATTATGAGGTCATCTAGAAATGCAACAACCTCCTGGAGGTTAATTCCCTCCATCACTTTCTCCATGGTCCGTTGAAATGTGGCAGGGGAGTTAGTCAAGCCTTGAGGCATCCTCCGAAATTGCCATGTTCCAAACGGCGTTGTAAATGCTGTCTTGGGTCGATCACATGGCTCAACTTCAAGTTGATAGTACCCGCTCTTGAGATCTAAAACAGTGAACCATTTTGAACCAGAGAGCAGAGTGAACGTCTCCTCTATACGAGGAAATGGGTATGCGTCCTTTTTGGTGAAGTTGTTTAGTCTCCGATAATCTACAACCATTCGCAGTTCCCCATTCTTTTTCCTAACAAGCACTACTGGAGAGGCATGGGGCTATGTGACTCCTCTATAATGCCTGCTGCCAAAAGGTCTTGGAGGTGTCATTTCAAGTCATTGAAATCAGCGGGCGAAACACGTCTTGTCCGCTCTTTGAATGGGACATGAGGTTCTAACTCAATGCGATGACTGACCCCCGTCACACTACCAACATCAAGATCATGTTTCGAGAAAGCATCTGATGCTTCTTTGACAATTCTAGCCTGTATGTGCTCTTTAAATTGTGGTGATATCGGGCTGTCCCCAAAATCAAGGCCAAGAGGCACAGCAGATTGGCTACCGTCTTCGCAGTGAGAAGCTAGCAGGGAATGTGCCTGCAGAGGAGCATCTTTGGGCTGGGGGTTCAGATCAGAGAGTGCAACGGGAACTGCCCAATCATGGGGGAGCACTCAGCAATAGCTGTCCCAGGATACAGTGTGATGCCCTGCCGAGAGGCATTTTTGACCGCAACTTTAAACTTACAGTGGGACATAGGTTTTACATCGACTATCTGGTCATAGATGATAAGCCCCCCTGGTGTGGGTGTGTCCTCCGAGCTACACACAAGCGCTTGAAATTTATCACTCCCAGGTTTAGTGTGGCAGATGGCTTTCAAAGTATACACCTCACCTGGTTTCAAATGCACTGGTACCTTGCTGGAGAGTGCAACACGGAGGGCTTTGGCCTCGTCTGCTTGGGGGTCAGCCTGTTTGAAACATTCGGTATATGCCATGACCCAGTTGGTGTCAATGGGTAGAGTCTGCAGGAACTTTGCTCCACCCTTTTTTTGACAGTCTTGTATCATGGGACCTAACACATTTGTGCCCACAAGAAGAGAAAACTTATCATTGTATGATTGATCTGGACTAACTAATGCTAAGATGTTGAAACACTTGTCTGTGCCACAAGCACTTTCAGGGAACTGAACTTTAGCCTCAATGTACCCCACATATGGTACCTTTTGTCCAGCCGCACCTTCGATGTCTAGTACCTCTTTTATAGAGAACAGTTCTCTATGAGAAAGATAGCGAGAATAGAATGACTCTGATATTATTGACACTTGGGACCCGGTGTCAATTAAACACCGACACGGAACTTGATCTAACCATGCTAAACCATCACAAGGCTCCCCAATTAGACCCTGGGGAAACTGGGGAGGCACCGTTGGAGCTGGGGCTTCATACATGCACTGGCTTGAAGGCTTGGAACTACTCTGACCATCAGCTCCTGCTCGTTCCACAGCAGGAGCTCCTACTTGTTTAAAGGGCAGTTGGACTGTGGACTATTCTGTCGTTGAGCCGTTGAACACTGGCTTTGCCCAGCACTGTGCCTTTCACACAATTTCTTTTGCACTAATATGGCATTGGTTGGGTTTGAACATTGTGGCAGCATATGCGAATCCTCCCCACAATTATAGCAAAATTTCCCAACCCTTTTATGATCACCAGGTAGCCTAGCAGGAGTTGGTGGAGATGGATTGTGGATTTTGGTTTTGTGCGATAGCTTCTGCCTAGTTTTATCACTTTTGGGAGATTGAGAATTTGCTGCAGATGAGCTGTTCATTAGCTCTGCTTCTAGCTGCCTGATTCTCTCCTCCAGTTGCTCTCTGGTACAAACATCCAGAACTGTGGGAGGTGTGCCAGAAGGCCTGCAGTCATCTGTTGCTACAAGGGTTCGAGCCTGCACTTTAGTTGAGGTGCCGCTCATGTAACGTCTCCTGCACATTTCTTTTAATTGACTCTCTTTCTCATAAGTTCTGATTTTAAAAAGCAGCTCTGAGAAAGTGGGAATAACATGATGTGCAGATCCCACTATTTCTTTTAGATGCAGAGTGGCAATTAGAGAGTCATCCCAGCAACCTCTGAGGAACTGCTTTAGTAGCTGAACATCGAAATCACTTCTAGGTATGCCGTTACCGTCAACTACCTCCTGCAGCAACGTCTGGAGTCGGCGCAAGTAATCAGATGCCTTTTCTCCACTATTCTGATGAGTCTCTAGGTACTGGATATACAGCTCTTCACCTCCAGTGACATTGCCATAAGCCTTGTCGAGCTCATTGAGGTAGTCTTTTGGTGGTGCTTGAGACCCAATAGAAAGGGCCACATTCAAAGCAGGGCTAGCCAAGCTATCGAGGAAAACACGGCGCTGCTGCCCTTCGGAAAGGGCAGAGTCATTTAGTACCTGTTTAGCTCTAAGTCGCCATACCCTGTACTCTACCTCATTAGGGGGTTTTGGAGAATTTCCTGAAAATGAGCGGAGCTCAAAAGCAGAGGGAGTGTGCATGGGCGAGTCATGTTTTACAATGTGCTCCACAATGACTCTCTGAACTTCCACTGGCACAGGATCAACAAGCAGGGAGTCCGCATCAAGTGCCTGTTTAGCTTTGGGTGCATGGCTATCATCACAGGCGGCAGTTGACCTGGGACCGGGTGTGGACTGAGTTTTAACTCCCAAGGCAGGAGTTGAGGTAGCTAACCCCTTATATGTATCATTTTTCCCACACATATGGCTCACTGCAGCCTGATTTAAAGTCATGGGGCTCACATTATATGCTAATGCCAGTTCGTTTACTTGTTCTCTGAAACTAGCAGTCACATCATCAATTGCTCGAGCAAGGGGGACCACATCATGCGCCAGGTGAAAACTGTCAGGTCCCTGAGGACAGTACTCATCTATCTGAATAACCTCCCAACACTCCCCATCTGCTGAATGTTCTCCATCTAAGAGCATTGGGGTAATGGACTCAGTGAACTGACACAAAATAGTGTCAGGGAGACTATCTATTGGTTGGATTTTGACAACGTGATCCAGCAAAGCGAATGCTCTTTGCACCTCTTGTAGTTTAATCTTGGCTTTAGCCCCTTTTAACAAAACAGTGTACTCTGGATCAAACCCATACCTGTCACAAAACTCCACTGTCTCTCTCTGCAAAGCAGTAGATTAATTCACAGATGTCTGTGCATGTGCTTCAGGATAAAGTTAGTGATGCGCTCCAGTCCCTGTTCGGGCGCCAATTTTTCCTACTACTTTTAGTTGTAACCAATACGTCTACTCACAAAAGAATGAGTGAAGCAATATGGATAACAGCAGAGGACAATTTATTTAGGGTCTGATGGCAATTTACCATCGGTGTCCAGCACTTTAAAGGATTGATGGACTGGAGCACATCTGTCCTTAACATACCCTCTTAAACATCAGCTTGACACTGATAAATCAAAGGAAACTTAACAGACTTTAAGTGCAAATGTTTCAACCTGAACAACTTAAAACTTCTCTGGGATACAATGTAAACAAAGACAAGAAGAAAAAAAAAATATTTCCATCAATAGTCACTTCTCCTAACCAGGAGACAAGTGAATATATTATGTAAAGAGTCTTTTTTCTCAGTCCTGGGGTTGTAACACCACAACCTCCTCAGTCCGTAATCAGAGAGTGTCTATTTGACAATAACCAAAATGTCTTTGGATAGTCTTTGTGAATGCAAAAACAAAACAAAGCAAAACAATGGTGTTAGCTGGCCAGCAAAATAAAGAGAATGTATGGCACTGAGTGCGGGCGTGTGTGTGAGTACTTCGGTCCAAATAATCGAGGTCCGGATGGATGAATGGATGGCAGCCGCCGGTCCTTTAATGGCACCAGCGAGTCAGCACAGTAGTAAGGCAGCACAGCAGTAAGGCAGCACAGCAGCGAGGCGTCTGGCAGGAGAACGAACAATAGTCTTTTTTTAAGGCTACTGCAGAAGAAGATATTCCCCGCTAGCTCACCCAAGCTTGCTCTCTGGCATAGCTACAAGCCATGTGAGCTCAATAACCCCACAGTGACATACGAACTTGGCTACCAACGTCCGCTTAGCATGGCGGCTAATTGTCGAGCTTGCTAGCTTATCCCCGATTAGCGATTAGCACCTTAATAACCATTACTACACAGCACATCATAGCAAACACATGATAACACATGGAATAATATAATATACATACAAAACGGATTTTTACCTGGCAGGAGAACAAACAATAGTCTTTTTTTAAGGCTACTGCAGAAGAAGATATTCCCCGCTAGCTCACCCAAGCTTGCTCTCTGGCATAGCTACAAGCCACGTGAGCTCATAGCCCCTCCCGCTAGGATGTACTACCACAGTCGACTGTCGTAAAGCAGCCGCAAACCAATAACAATAAAAAAAACTCAAAATCATTGAAGAACATTTTATAACTGAACACCCAATATAGATATACATATATATATATATATACTGAATATTACACAATATCAGATAACCAAACTAACACTGGGTTACATTTACTCTATTTAATTTGTAAAATATGTATACACACACACACACACACACACACACACACGTAGAAAAACATATTTAGTACACACATCCAGTAATGAATACACTCTTATATTGTACATATATTTATTACTCTCAGATTTAGCCATTCTTATATTTTGCTTGTTCTTATGTAATTGTACTTTGCACACCTCTGTTGCTTGTGAAGCCCGCACACAAGAATTTCACTCGCATGTACTGTACCAGTGTACCTGCACATGTGATGTGACAATAAAAGTGATTTGATTTGATTTGATACAATATACAAAAATTTTATCACATAATGTGACCACACATTACAGTGTGTCACACGAGCATAATATATCAGGTGTGTCCAACAGGACATAAAATTAAAGCTTTATGTATTTATTTAGTTGTCAGAATGAAACACCGAGTGTGTAATTCACTGTGAGAATAAGTGCTCTTCACTTTTTAGAATAATGTTTTTGTTAACGTGAGTTGGTGAAAATGTTTTCGCGCTCGTACATCTCACTTTCATTTGTGACTGTGAACGTGCTGATGGAGGATGTGGGTGCATTCGTATGCAGTGAGGCAGGAAAGTGACCCCCAACTGTTTCATAAAGAAAATTTAACAGATATTTTTATTTGAACATTTAAAAAAGGGGAATGTCAGAATAATTACAAACTGAACTCAGTATTCATTGCATTATTGCTGACTGTTTTTACCTAACAAACCACTTTGAACACGTTTGAGGAAACTTTCGTTGTGATTTAGCAATAGATTAATCAAATAAAATTTAATCAAATTAAACAATTACTGAATAACTGTTACATATGTTAAATGATGGGAGTAACAGCGTTACTTTTTTCAGTAACAAGTAATCTAACTAATTACTATTTTTATCTTTACAACGCCGTTACTAACAAGAAAATGAAAAACAAACGGTTGAAGCTTTGTTCAGCTTACCGCATCTTATATCAGTTGCACGGAAGTAGCTGTAAGTAATCTGGGCACTACAGCTTTAAGCAGCTGCGCGCGCTCCCGCGGACGGCAATCACTTTCTGCCCGACGATCACTTTTTGGCACAACACCTGGAGCTCAGGGGGCAAAACAATCGCATGAGTGCTGCTGTTTGACTGAGGAAGAATAAAGTAGTCGTGGTAAGCCAATCACATGACCACTTCAAGATGAGAAAGCAACAAGGTGATATATGCAAATTTTTAAATTGTGTTGATAGGACACGTAAACCAGAGTCATGATAAACAATATATGCCCATGTTTTTCCTCAATAGTTTCATGTTTACTGTCTAAGGACAGCGCAGCGAGCACTCTCTGCTTATGAGCAAAAAAAAACCCCAAAGAAACAAAAAACAGCTCGTTCGTGTTGGTGGAAAAATGCACCATGTCAACCAATCAAAAAATGATATGGAAACATGACATTTGGTTGTTTAGGAAGAGGGGGAAGTTTTAGGAGTGACGGCGAGAGAGAGAGAGATTTGAGATGTGAGAGATTTGTGACGTTTAGCGTGTTTGGAGTGTGTAGTTAATGTGTTGTCTTGTGTAGTTAGTGTGTAGTGTTGTGGATAGTTTTGTGTTGTGTGTCAGAACAATGAGGCGACTGCTGTCTCCAGGTAGAAACAGGAGTGATACACCAGCTGCTGTCAGACCTGCAGGTATCAGGCTGTGATGTTCTCCTTTATAGTGGACAAATAATTTTTTTGGAGTGGCACAAATAATTTGTGCATCATCTTATTGAATGCAGAACAGCTGATTGTTCTGTAAATAGTTTGAAATGGTTATAAAAAAGGGTAAAAGGTAAATAGATGCAAATAACGTTGTTGTTTGCAAAACTTGTGCATATGATTTTAAAACTGACAATTTATATTTGCATTTAAAGTTATGAAATATGATTTAATAAATGTTTGTGGTTGTTACAGTAAAAATATAATGTTTTCTACTCAGATTTTGTTTTTGCCTGATTTTAGACCAATTGTGTTAATATAGTATGTCAAAATGAAAACATGACTGTAAATCCAAACACGTGAGGTTGTGCTGAAAAGGATGAGACCAAACAAGGCAAATAAATAGTTTTTAAAGGTGAAATGTGGAGGGAAAATCAAAAGTAGTAAAAAAATGGCCAATTATACCCTGGACCCCAGAGGGTTAAAAAGTAACGCAATAGTTACTTTTCAAGTAATTAATTACTTTTAGATTCTTGTAACTCAGTTACTTTTTTTGAAGAAGTAACTAGTAACTATAATTAATTACTTTTTCAAATTAACTTGCCCAACACTGCATATGTCATGAACTAGCTGTATGCAGGCAGATGAGGACCCAAATGCAAAACTCACGGAGACAAAAGCTGAACTCAAAATCTCTGCTTTATTGCAGGCTTCACAAAGAAACAGAACTAAACTGGGAAAACTAAACTGAGGACAGAGGGAACACAGAGAAAGGCACACAGGTTCAGGGAAGAGACATTGACGACGCCACACTGAACTGAGGGAGACGTGGACATAAATACACAGAGGGTTAACGAGGGAAGTGGGAGCACACGGGGAACACAGGTGACACTGACAACCATAACGAGGCATGGCAGGAGCAAACACAACACTGACGCACACTGACGGGAGACTATCAAAGTAAAAGTAATCGTGGCTCAAGAGTTGGCAGTTCGTCTTGTAATCGGAAGGTTGCTGGTTCGAGCCCCGGCTCGGATAGTCTCGGTCGTTGTGTCCTTGGGCAAGACACTTCACCTACCGCCTACTGGTGATGGCCAGAGGGGCCGATGGTGCGATATGGCAGCCTCGTTTCTGTCAGGCTGCCCCAGGGCAGCTGTGGCTTCGACTGTAGCTGCCTTCACCAGTGTGTGAATGTGAGAGTGAATGAATAGTGGAATTGTAAAGCGCTTTGAGGGTCTCGAAAAGCGCTATATAAATGCAATCCATTATTATTATTATTATTATTATTATTATTATTATTATTATTATTATTATTATTATTAAAACAGGAAGCACACAGAGGCAGACCAGGGGGAGAGAGAGAGCACGGGGAGAGCACAGACATAACGGGCTGGGGAAAACATGGAATAAAACACAGGCAGGGGAAACGAGGACTCACATCCACAGAGGGGACACACAGGGAGTAAAGTCAGGGGAAATCAAATAAGCAACATCTTAACAGAACATCCTAGGAACCATGGCATAAATAAAGAACAAAATACAAAAACACACAAAAACTAAGAATGCTGGGTCAAAATGACCCAGGATCATGACAGCATATGTTTTCCAAATGTGTAAATACATACATACATACGAGGTGACTCAAACTCTCAGAGTAAAATTCAAGTTTCTCATTTTATAAGAGATGACACATTCACCTGATCACGTTTATAATGCTGACATCAGCGGCGATGGTTGAGACAGTTCAGATAATAAGGAGACTATAGTTACATGAAGGTAAACAGTTTCAAAGTTTTGCTTATTTAGTTAAGAATAAGACCCTTATGAAAAGAACACCAAGGGAACAGTTTACCCTGCCCGGGATAGGGTTACCGGGGCCCCGCCCTGGAGCCAGGCCCGGGGAGGGTGCCCGAGGGCGAGCGTCTGGTGGCCGGGCCTTAGTCCATGGGGCCCGGCCGGGCACAGCCCGAAGAGGAGACATGGGCCCATCCTCCCGCAGGCCCACCACCCGCAGGAGGCGCCATAGGGGTCGGGTGCATTGTGTGCCGGGTGGCGGCCAGGAGTGGAGGCCCTGGCGGACTGACCCCCGGCTGTCAAGACTGGCAATAGGGACATGGAATGTCACCTCTCTGGTGGGGAAGGAGCCTGAGGGTGCTGGAAGGTGCTCCACCTGGAGACTCTGTTGTCCTGCTGGGAGACTTCAATGCTCACGTGGGTAACGACAGCGAGACCTGGAGGGGCGTGATTGGGAGGAACGGCCTCCCTGATCTGAACCCGAGCGGTGCTTTGTTATTGGACTTCTGTGCTAATCACAGTTTGGCCATAACGAACACCTTGTTCGAACATAAGAGTGTCCATAAGTGCACGTGGCACCAGGACGCTCTAGGCCGTAGGTCGATGATCAATTTTGTAATCGTATCACCAGACCTGCGACCATATGTTCTGGACACTCGGGTAAAGAGAGGGGCTGAGCTGTCAACTGATCACCACCTGGTGGCGAGTTGGATCAGGTGGCGGGGGCGGACGCTGGACAGACCTGGTGCACCTAAACGCGTAGTGAGGGTGTGCTGGGAACGACTAGCAGAGGCCCCAGTCCGCGAGATCTTCAACGCACACCTCCGGCAGAGCTTCAACAGCATTCCGAGGGAGGCGGGGGACATTGAGTCCGAATGGACCATGTTCAGCGTCGCCATTGCCGAAGCTGCTGCATTGAGCTGCAGCCGCAAGGTGGTTGGTGCCTGCCGTGGTGGTAATCCCCGAACCAAATGGTGGACACCAGAGGTGAAGGGAGCCACCAGGCTGAAGAAGGAGTCCTATCGGGCTTGGTTAGCCTGTGGGACTCCGGAGGCAGCCGACAGGTATCGACAGGCCAAGCGGAATGCGGCTCGGGCAGTGGCTGAAGCAAAAACTCGGGTGTGGGAGGAGTTCGGAGAGGCCATGGAAAAAGACTTTCGGACTGCCTCGAAGAGATTCTGGCAAACCGTCAGGCGTCTCAGGAGGGGAAAGCGGTGCTCTATCTGCACTGTGTATAGTGCTGGCGGAGCGCTGCCGACTGAGAAAATTGTCAGGCGGTGGAAGGAATACTTCGAGGACCTCCTTAATCCCACTGACGCGTCTTCCGAGGAGGAAGCAGAGTCTGGGGATGAGGGGAATGACCCGCCAATTTCTGGGGGCGAGGTCACTGAGGCAGTTAAACAACTCCTTGGTGGCAGAGCCCCTGGTGTTGATGAGGTCCAGAGTAGGGGCTCAGAGTAGAGCCGCTGCTGCTCCACATTGAAAGGAGCCAGCTGAGGTGGTTTGGGCATCTGACAAGGATGCCCCCTGGGCGCCTCCTGGGTGAGGTGTTCCAGGCATGTCCCACCGGGAGGAGGCCCCGGGGCAGACCCAGGACACGCTGGAGAGATTATATCTCTCGGCTGGCCTGGGAACGCCTTGGTGTTCCCCCGGATAAGCTGGAGGAGGTGGCTGGGGAGAGGGAGGTCTGGGCCTCTTTGCTTAGGCTGCTGCCCCCGCGACCTGGCCTCGGATAAAGCGGATGAAGATGGATGGATGGATGGATGGATGGATAGTTAAGAATACAAGTAGTGACACAAATATAAACAAGCAGTTTTACCCAGTTCAGCTGGAGGAAACTTTAGTTTGCGATTTAGAAATGTTCTGTAAATGTAAAACAAAACAGGAATCTAAAACTGATTTTACATTAAAACATTGAATGAGTTCAAGGAACAAGAAAGAAAATGAGGGTATTAATTATAGAAGCATAGTTACAGGAGAACTTGTAACACTGTTAGGTAAAATAGCAGGAAGTCTAATGTTAATGCCAAAATTTGAAACTTATTAGGTAACATACTGTGGTCAAAGGTATCAAAGGTTGACATCAACTAAAATGAACACTGCAGTATACACCACTAAAAGATCATTATCATAATTTTAAAAAGCCACGTCAGTGGAGTGCTACTTTTGAAAACCAGATTAAAGATGGTCCGAAATCTGCAATTTGCATAAGCAGAATCTAAGTTATGATAATATAATGTAATACTTTTCTAATAAATGCTGAGCTGTTAATAATAGTTAGCAATAGTGCTGGGCGACATGACGATATATATCGTGTGGACGATAGAAAAATGTCTATCGTGCCATTTGTCTTCTATCGTTTCTATCGTTTCTAACCTAGTTTTATAAATTATTACATAAAATATATCATTAAATATCCTGTGGCAAATATATTAGTTTTGTCTTGTCACTATACATTCTCTAACTTTATGCAAGAGGAAATAAAGTATAAAAAAATGATATTTTTTGCAAAGAAAAGTTTTGCGACATGGTGCTGCTTTACGTGCACCCGGATTTGCGATGTGCTTTACGGTAACTCAAAATGATGGACGTGCGACAGGTTGCAGTTTCATGCCCGGACATGCAACAGGCAGAGACAGCTACACAGGCAGCCCAAGAAGAAGCACTTTTACCGAAAAGAGGGGGTACGTCTGTGATTTGGTTACATTTTGGGTTCAACAGCACCAACACGGAGCAGAAGACACCCATTTGCAAGCTATGCTATAAAACTGCCCGATGGCAACACAACAAATCAAGGTTGTGTTGCCATCGGGCAAGATCAAGATCAAGGAAAACCTAAATCCAAAGACTGTCATAAAGTTGTTGCAAACCAAGCCCTTTGAGTGTGTGTGTCTCTGTGTGTGTTTGTGTGCATTACATCCTGGAGAAGCGAGCTATTGTTTGATATAGAGACGTTTAAACAGCCTAGAAGCAGATTTGTTTCAGGACAGCCCTGATTGTCTCTAACATGACAGTCAGCCGCGATGCTTTCTCAGGCCTCCGTTCTACTTTTTACTTCGCCGGTGTACTAAGTGTGAGCCTACAATAGAGCCAGATATGTGATAGGAATGCTACGGTAACAATATATGCCATATATCAGCATAATCCGGAGCCTGCGGGCAGATCTCCTCGCTCCTCTGAGTCCAATTATAAAGTGTGTGTTGTGTGAGCAGACAGGCTGTGTTGCACATGGAGCCCCAGATCCAGCCGGCACCAACCTCCTCCTCTCTAACACCCACACACAGCTTCATATACGCAGCCACAGAAACTCATGGGCAGACACATACACAGCATGGACGATTGGTTGAGGTTTAATGAGGCACGCTTATAGCGCTGCATTGTTGTTCTCGGTGTTACATATTCCTGCATGTGTGTAATTAGAAAGACTGAATTTATTTAATGATGTGAGCGGCGGCAGAAGAATTCCTCACTCTCACTGCAGCAGTTTGATTTTCTTCCACTTACACAACTGTACCAAACTCCGTGCAAAAATGCTCCGACTTATGTAATAAAAGCGAGCTTAATGACTTGCATTTAGATGTTTTGGGGTTTTTTTGGTCTGAACTTTATGATGAGATGACATCGTTTAGGGTGATTTATGCTACATTTTGATTAAAAGAATCTCTGGTCATTATATAAAAACTCTGCTAACAAGCTCAAAGTGCAGTGCAGCACATTTTACAGACACAAAAATGAGACTAATTGTCAGCGATGGTGTTTGCACACTTCTGTTTACCGCTTCCCACTGTCCCTGAATCTGGGACCTGATTTATATGTTGTGCTCTCTGCACTGGCTGAGTGGAAGAAAACAAATTTGTACAGCAAGATTAATGGGAGTCTTTGCGTTCTGCAGAAAGTCATCTGTATGAGAGCAGGTTCAGGTTCAGTCAGAAAGCACTTTGGCTTTGTGAGTGAAATTGTTTATGAGCAAGCTCCACACTGGAGTGAGTGCTGTGTGGAACAACCCTGAGCAACTTGTTGAACTGTGAAGAAAATATACGTTCGTTTGATATTTAGTGTCAATACTCATAAATAAATGAGAGAATCAGAGGTGTTTGATTGTGTAACCATGGAATTTGGGTCAGGAAACATCACAGCAAGCTACTGAAAGGCGTAACGGTGCAGAGCTGTGTTCACCATCTGTAGGTAGATCACTCCATCTTTAGCGATCGAATATCATCAAAGCCTGAGAATTTAATGCAGGTTTACTAACAATGAGTATATTTCATTGAGCAGAAGATTCCTGCACTGAGCAGAAATCTGGCAATCCCCCCAAACATTTAACAAGCTTGAGATTCATTTACTACTAGTTACCATTTACTATTCAGCTTTCATTTGGATCGTAAATGCTAACTCGGTTTCATACATTGGCACCTTTGTGGACTTTTAGTCCAAAATCATTACAAGTTTTCCCATAGTCATGAGTATGGAATAGAAAGTGCGTGTCACTGAAGCACGACTCTTTACTGTTTCTAAAAATGCACATTAGCCCCGATGTCTGTGAGATCTGAGGCACATGAAGGGTCCTGCTATTATTAATCTGTCATTCTTTGAGAAGCAGCTGATCTGTGAATTTACAAGTTTGAATTTACCAACATTGGTAAGAACTTTCTTCTAAATGTCGTGACAAAACTGCAGCATCATTCATGATGACTGTTTAATAGTTGTGACACTGCATCAGATTCTTGGATTGAGTGTCAGCTAAAACACAGTGACACTGAGGATTTGTACTTTTACGTTATATAGATCAGTTTTCAGTTTTAAACTACATCTTGTCTTCTTTGGGGACTGGAAACATGTTGCTTACATGATCAAGCATTCGAGCACCAAAATGCATGTAAATAAGCAAAAGCTGCCATGCTCACATACTCAGCATGCAAGACTAATCATTTTTAGCCTTAAGCGAAATGCACTGCTGAGTGAGTATTTAAAGCCAAAGCTGAAATTATATATTACTCAGAAAACAGCCCATTTGGTTTTCTTTGAAGTCAATTATCCAGTAAAAAAAACATAATTTGTTTATGCAAAGATCTTTTTGAATCCAAATGCAGATCTTTTCCTACATCTAACCGAGTAATTCGGGTAATTTAGAAGAACCAGTTTGCAGGTTGCACCTTTACAGATTATACAGGGTGGGCCATTTATATGGATACACCGTAATAACATGGGAATGGTTGGTGATATTAAAGTCCTGTTTGTGGCACATTAGTATATGTGAGGGGGCAAACGCCTCAAGATGGGTGGTGACCATGGTGGCCATTTAGAAGTCGGCCATCTTGGATACAACTTTTGTTTTTTCAATAGGAAAATCAAACTTATTACATACAGACTCAATCAAACTTATTGGTAATGTCACAAGAAAAAACAATGGTGTGCTTGGTTTCAACGTAACTTTACGTTATTTACAAGTTTCTCTTTGTTCACAGCCATTGACATGTCGAAGAGGTTAACACGTGAGGAGCGGATCGAAATTGTGTTGATATCTGGTGAACGCAGTAACTGGGCCATTGCAGCAGATTTCAATGCAAGACACCCTACGAGACCACCCATCTCCCATGCTACAGTTAGCAAACTGCTTGCTAAGTTTCATCAAACTGGTTCAGTGTTGGATTTGCCAAAATATGGATGCAAGAAAACTGTCACTAATGAAGAAACATCAGTGGCTGTCCTAGCTTCATTCAGCAAGAGCCCACAGCGTAGCAAGAGCCCACAGCGTAGCAAGAGCCCACAGCGTAGAAAGAGCCCACAGCGTAGCAAGAGCCCACAGCGTAGCACTCGCCGCATGTCACTGGAGGGTGGGATTAGTTGAAGGCAATTGTCGATGGTGTGAAGATACGAGATGTGCAGCACCTGAAACTACAGATGCTGGATGCCTGTGCTGGCATTGCTCCTGTGGTGTTGCTATCAGTGTGTGAAGAGTGGGAGAAGAGGGTTGCATTGACAATCCAACACAATCAGCAGCACATTGAACACATTTTATAAGTGGTCAGAAACTTGTAAATAATAACTCATGAAAGTTACGTTGAAACCAAGCACACCATTGTTTTTCTTGTGACATTACCAAGAAGTTTGATGTGTCACATGGCCCTCTTCCTATTGACAAAACAAAAGTTGTATCCAAGATGGCCGACTTCTAAATGGCCACCATGGTCACCACCCATCTTAAGGAGTTTGCCCCCTCACATATACTAATGTGGCACAAACAGGACTTTAATATCACCAACCATTTCCATGTTATTACCGTGTATCCATATAAATGGACCACCCTGTATATTTAGCTTAACTAACTAAGCTTGCTAGCATTAGTTAATAACTTTACCCTATGGAATCCCAAAAAGTTGATTCTGTTCGTTTTTCAGTGGGAGAAACATTTCAGCACTCATCCAAGTGACACAGAGTCCTGGTGACAGAGAATCAAAATGATGACGACTGATGTTATTTTCACTTTGTGCCATTCTGCTGTGATTGTGAACTGGCTTAGCAGTGTGTAGACCTGTTTAGTCTTTAAAGACAGTGATCAGAGGCTCAATGCCTGTAATAACAGCCAGTGGGGGGAGGACATTACTCAGTGCCAAAGACCTTCCTCTCTGAACACATCTGCTTCACATCCTCACATCTCACAAGTGATTTCCCTTAGCATGTTTTGCGCTTCATTGCTCGTCTCTAGTTGTGCAAACCTGTTTCTGAAACTGTTGGGATGCTTCTTTCAAATTCCATGCTGTTTTTTTAAAAAAATGCATTTATTTTTTTTAAAGTTAGGTGCCAACTATCTCATCTGTCTCCTAAGAGCCATGTTTCTGTATACACTCTCTATATTTAACACGGCTAGTACTTTAGCTATAGGAACAAGCTGTTTCTCTCGAGGGTTTATTTAATAATTTGATATGTATGTACCATGAAAACAAATTCCTATCAGTTGTGTCATCATTAGGGAGATATGATCCAAAGTCATTGAAATACTGAGTAAATACAGGAATAAGGAATAAATTAAGATATAAGTGAAATTTCCCCACTCTTTACTTTTCACCTACAGTAAAAAAAAAAGTGTAATTCAAATGATGATAAATGTTAAAGAACGTGTACCATATTTTTGGACCATAAGACACACGGATGAACGAGTCTGTTTTCATACACAAGGCGAACCGGATTATAAGGTACATTAATTGAAAAAAAAAAAAGTCAGATAAGTCAAACTTTACTCAACTCATTCTTCTTGCTTCCTCCACTTCTGTACCATTGATTCATTAATGTTTAATTGTCTCGCAGCTATGGAGCGCCGTTTGTAAAGTGAAACATGCTGAAATTAATAGCAACATTTTTCCACATTTAGCTCAAAACCTTACAAAACCATTTTTTTTCGAGTCATGTTTTACAACATTTAGTAAAATATTTGTAACTTTTCATATTTAAAACAATTTTAAATGTTAAATCTAAATATTTAACGCAGTTGCTCTATTCCCATGTTGTTGCAGTATATTAATGACTAACCTCCTATTGTGGATGGATTATCTCAGTTGTTCTCCTGACTAGCCAAACTTCAGTAACGTTACAAACGTCACTGCTGTTTAGTTTTCTGTTTTCATTTATGTTGGAAATTAATAGCAGAGCTGTTCGTTTGAATTTGTTTCTAAAATCTCTCAGTCAGGACATGATATATTGTATTTGGATGCAAGCTGGCGGGCTAACTTCATGCTAACTTCTAACTCTGTTAAATGTAATAAATTCTGTTTTCATGGATGCCTGGATGTTAAACTTAATTGTTACACATGGTAAAGCAGCAACGCTGATCATTTTAATAAAGATGAATGAATTTAGACAGTTTTTAACTCTCAGCGATGCTGCAGTGTTTGTTTGACTTTGGGACCTAAAATGGACGGAGTTTTGGACCCAGATTACTCCGCGAGGCTCCTGACTACGGTAGCCGTAATGCTCCGACAATCCATCAAGCGGTGCAGCTTCGTAGCTTAGCAAAGTCCTACTAAAACATTTCATTCTTTCTTTCTTTTTTTTTAAACAATATTTTTATTGCTTTTTGCAACAGCATACAAAGGTTTGTTTTCACAATAATATCCCTCCTCACCTCCTATCCCTGCTCTCTCCCAAACCTACCTACATCAAATAAAAACACTTGAAATATGCATACATTAGTAAAATATGTGGCATTTATACATATTGAAGGAAACAAAAAGTTTGAGTACAAGAAAATAATTATTATAATATGATGTGTTAAATTTGTTTAGATCACAGGAATAAGGAAGGATTGGTCTGTGTTTTAGTTTGGCTTAGCTGTAGCCTGAGAGTGTGTGTAATTGTTTAGAGAGAAAGGAATTTATGGACACTGGGGGTCTGGTGTCATAAAAGGAGTCAGGAAGCTACAGTTGGGGGTTGCTGATGCTGATGCTTGTACCTTTAATAAAACTCATAATTGTTATAAACTCAGAAGTAGGTTTGTAGGAGACTCTCCACCTTATCTGTAAATGTAAGACAACAAGAGGCCACTGACCCAGTGGATGCAGAGTGTAAGTCTTAGTGTTTGTAATATGTTAGCTGTGTTTTCTATGTTGTGTAGAGGAATTTGGTGTAGCTTGGGTGAGATTATACTTTTATGACCCCCAGGAAGTCACGTACACAGAGACACACACACACAGTGCTTTGACTGTTACACCCACACCTACATGCACACTCACTCACGTACACACACATACACTCAGGTACGCGCACACAGTCACTCACGTGCACTCACATAGACACACGGGTACAGGCACTCACATGCTCGTGCATACACACACAGACACAGTTTGCAGCACACCATGGGGGTTTTATGATGGGGTCACTTCTATAAAGCTGACTGTAACAGACAAAGGAGTGAAGATTTTGCAGAGGGACACCGGCCTTGCACGTCTTCCCTTCTAGAAGATGCATGCTTAAATGAAGATAAATAAAGATGAATAAAGGTTTTGAAATGACTACTGAGTTCCGGTGCTGTCTCTGGATGCCCGAGGAATAAAAAGAACCGGGGTGAAACTGATTTTGTAACAATAGCTAGCACAGACTAAACAATTTTCCCGTCATCCACACTCCTACAGGAGTTGTCCCATGTTTACTTCTTTTATAAAGTTTTTAAATGGCTTCCAAACATCATCAAAATATGTTAACTTGTCTTTGAGAAAACACGCTATCTTTTCCATTGCCATACACTGTGCCAAAGAATTTATCCAAGCACCAATAGCAGGAGGATCTGATTTTTTCCAGTTTAATGTAATTATACGTTTTGCATGTAATGTACAATAATCCATAAAACTTAATTTGATGGGCTCTTAGTTTAAGATTTTTAGGATACATATGTAGTAGCATCATTTCTGTATCTAAAGCAATCTTTGTATTTAAAATTTGGTTTATTTTCAGTTTTCATTCAGTTTATGTTCATCACCTCCTGCCAAAATGCACGGACAATTCTGCATTCCCATGTACAGTGGAAAAATGTCCCACGGGCTTCTCCACATTTAAAACATGTATCTGGAATTCTGTTAGTATATTTGTTCAATTTCACCAGTGTTACATATGTTTGCACGATCCAATTGTATTGTAATAGCTTCAGGTTACTATTAATCGATTGTTTTTGTGATTTTAAGCAAATTGACTTCCATGTCTCCTCAGAAATATTAATATTTAGGTTATTTCTCCAAGATTCTAACTTAGAAACTGATGTTACTGGAGAGACAATCCAGTTATAGAATTTTGAAATTAAGCCTTTGTTACCACATTTTTTCACCACTAACTCCTCTAAATTAGTTAACTGGGGAATGTTGAGAGACTGATTTTGCATGGAAGAAATGAAGCTTCTAATCTGTCAATACTTAAAGAAGTGTTTTGGGGGGATTTGAAATTTTGAGACTAAATTCTTAAATTAAACCATTAAACCACACAAAAAAGATCACCCACTTTCTTAACACCTTTTTCTGCCCAACTCTGGAACCCTGCGTCCAAATTTCCTGGTGCAAATAAGGCATTTCCCCAAATAGGACTAAACTGAGAGAGATTATTCTTAATATTCATCATTTCTTTTATTGTAAACCAAACTTCAATCATATTTCAGACTATAGGATTATTTGTTTCTTTCTTTAATTGTTTTGGCTGTGCAGAGTATAAGTACAAGTTTAATGGCATTTTAAGAGAATTTGCTTCCATCTCCACCCAAGATGGGGTATTTTGGGATGAAAAATAAAACATTATTGTCCTTAGTTGAATAGCCAGATAGTACCAGTAAAAATTGGGGCATTTCAACCCCCCTGTATCAAAGGGAAGATACGACAAAGACAAGCGAATGCGGGGTTGCTTCTTGTTCCAAATAAACTCTGATTAATGACGCTAGTTTGGTAAACAATCCAGCAGGAGGAGCCAGTGGGACATTCTGAAACATATACAAGAGTTTAGGTAATACATTCATTTTAAGAACACTTATCCTTCCAATAATAGATAGTGGTAAACTTATCCAACGCTCCAGATCTTTGGAAATGTTCTGTAGAATTGTATTATAGTTAAGTATCGGCACATCTTTTAGTGAAGGAACTATTTTAATGTCTAGATAAGTGAATTCAGAATTAACAGTAAAGCCAGATATATTCTGACTTAAATTTTGATTATACCCTTATTTAAGTAACATTAATGATGATTTTGTTACATTTACTTTATACCCTGAGAAGGCCCCAAACTGGTCTATTAAATCCTTTACAGCAGGCACAGAAGTTTTTAGTTGCTTTAAAAATAATATGACATCATCAGCAAATAAAGCAATTATATACTCCTTTCTACCAATCTTAACACCTTGTATTTGTCCACTGGTTCTAACAGCTATTGCATAGGTTCAATAGCTAAAAGGAATAAAAGTGGAGATAATGGTGAACCCTGCGGGCACCCTCTTTTAATGTCAAATGGTTCGGAAATGATCTCATTTGTTTTAACCTGAGCAACAGACTGACAGTGTAGTAGCTAGATCCAATGCAGAAATGATTTACCAAACCCACATCTAACAATGACATCAAAGAGATATGGCCATTCGATTCTATCAAAAGCCTTCTTCGCGTCGAGCGAGAGAATGGCTGTATCTTCCTCTTCACTTATGAAGAATGTTGAGGACTCGTCTTACATTATGAAAACCCTGCCTATGTTTAACAAATCCATTTTGATCATCTCCTATAATAACTGGAAGAGCATTTTCTAATCTTTTGGAGAGAATTTTGCAGCGAATTTTAGTGTCTGTGTTGATTAAGGTTATAGGACGCATGTTTTCACACTTATTATTTAGTTTTCCAGGTTTAGGAAGCAATATTATCAGGGACTCCCTCAGTGAGGCAGTAAGATTACCAGTATTAAAACATTCTATATACATATCTAAGAGAGGCTGTTCTAATTTATCTTTAAAGTATTTGTAAAGGTCGATTGGAAATCCGTCTGGGCCAGCTGTTTTAACAGCATTTAGAGAGTTTATAGAATCAATAATTCATGCATAGTAATTTGCCTGTCAACATTTTCGTTTTCTTCGTCTGAAATTATGGGTATATCAATTTTATTTAGAAATAAAGATTGCATTCTAGTTGCATTGTTGTATTCAGAATTATATAACGTTTCATAAAACACTTTAAATGCATTGTTTATCTCTAATGGGTCTACTATGATATTTCCATTTGAAGTTTCAAGTTTTGTAATTGCCTTTTCAGATTCCTGCTGTTTTATACGCCAAGCCAGGAGTTTGCTGGGTTTTTCACCATAGAATATTTTAGCGCCGTGTACCACATAAAATTGGCTTGAGGTCAGTAAGCACAACCAGAATTCATACATAAGGCACTGTTGATTTTTTTAAGAAAATTAAAGGATTTTAAGTGCGCCTTATAGTGTGGAAAATACGGTAATCACTTATTGTTGGTAAGTAGGATTGATCTAGATTTGACGGGGGTTGACAACCTTTCTTTCAGATTCTTCATAGGTTCATGCCCCACAGACTTCTTTTTAAAAAAAAAAAAAAGATCAACAGTAAAAAGGATTCATGTGAATTATATTCAATGACACAAGGAATACTTGTTCCTTTACTTCTAAAACAATCCATTTCATGAATCCCCTTTTTCAGTCCATCTTTTTGCCTGATCACCTTTATTGGGTTGATCCCCCGACCAGTAGTACACAACCTAGCAGAAAGCTAATTCAGTAAAAGGGCTAGATGTTACAGTCCCTGATAATGCATTTATTTAAATGGAGAGAATCTTGAGGGATGGCTGTTATGAGCAAATGCAGCCCAGAAACTTTACCAGCAGCACACATCGTTATGCCTCAACTTTCTGTGTTTTACCCAGGCTAATGTGCCATTTTTTCTTCCTTGGTTAGGTTTAGGTATTAGAGATCTGATCTACATTATCATATTAAGATTTGGGACACATCGTCAGTAGTGGACCTTGGAATCATCGGGTGTTTTGGCCATTATCACTAGACACCCTCATCTGAGGAGGCCCTCACTGGTTTATGTTAACATAAACCAGTGACACACTTCGGGGCCTGATCAACCCTGATCAGGCCCCGAAGTGTGTCACTGGTTTATGTTAACATTGTTATTTTTCTTCTTATTTCTGCTGTTTAGTTTTCTACAGTTTACTTTCTTCTATCAATTCACTGCAACTAAAAACTAATACTTACCTCTTTAACATTTATGGAGCCTCACTTCTTCAAAGGGATAGAAAAGGTGATAGAGAGAAGTAAGACAAAAGGGACAAGATAGGAGTAAGCAGAGAGATGAACCGGAAGGGGGGCGCCTGATCTGGCTTCCCACCCCTCCCCACCGGATTGGGCTGTACACTCTACTCCCCACTGCCTCCCAGAAAAGGGAAGAAGAGCAGAGAGGAGGAGAGCGGAACATTTTTCTTTCCTATTCTTTCATTCCTCCTTTTGGTTTCACTACCATGAGGTTAACTGCACAGCCCCCAGGAGGCCCTGAGACAGCTGTATCAGTCAACCAGCAACATTTCTAATGTTATATTTTACCCTTTTGATGCCCCCTGTTGAGGCAGGCCCACCATGGGTTGATCAATCCTGGGCGTGTCTCGTGGTTAGCTGACTGCCTTAGTTGCCCAAGTGATGTCAGCCCTGTTGTCCTCGGGATTCCCATATACTTGTTTGCCATTCACCTAGGGACCATTTTTGAGGCGAGGACAACACAAGGGTTATCCATAGCCAGTGACTGGTCCTCTCAGCAGTGTTATCTAATTCTCTTATAGCCTGCTGTTGCGCCTGTCCTCTGATCCCAATCTCTCTAAGCAGTTTTGCTGTTGTACTGGCAACAATGACCCTGCACCCCACTTCCACCGGGCGCACCTTGATCTTCCAGCCTCTGTCCTCTGCCTCAGCTGCCAAGTTGGCATACGACAGCTTCTTACGCTCAAATGCTTCTTCAATTGCTTCCTCCCACGGTACCGTCAGCTCAATGAGGTAAGCAAGTTTTTGGGAGTTAGACCAAAGGACGAGGTCTGGTCGCAGAGTCGTTGTTACAATCTCTGTGGGAAAAATTAGCCTCTAATCCAAGTCCACTTGCATCTGCCAATCCCTGGCAACCTTCAGCGGGCCCAGGTCCGGAGCTGAGGGGCTTGTCCTCGGCTTGTCTCCCTCCCGGACAAATGTTGATGAAAGCTGCCGCTCCTCTTGTTTTGTGAAAGGTTAAGCGTTGATGGATTTCTTTGGCACTCAACTTTCTCGGCTAGATACCCGAGGACCTCGTTGTGTTTCCATGTGTATCTGCCCTGAGTAAGGCTAAAATGGTAAATGGTAAATGGCCTGTATTTATATAGCGCTTTACTAGTCCCTAAGGACCCCAAAGCGCTTTACATATCCAGTCATCCACCCATTCACACACTGGTGATGGCAAGCTACATTGTAGCCACAGCCACCCTGGGGCGCACTGACAGAGGCGAGGCTGCCGGACACTGGCGCCACCTGGCCCTCTGACCACCACCAGTAGGCAACGGGTGAAGTGTCTTGCCCAAGGACACAACGACTGAGACTGTCCAAGCCGGGGCTCGAACCGGCAACCTTCCGATTACAAGGCGAACTCCCAACTCTTGAGCCACGATCGCCCCACAAGTCGCTAGTCCCACAACCAACCAAGACTGTTCACAGGGGGCAGGATGGGTCTTTTCCAAACCACAGCTGCAGATTTATTGGGGAAGGTAGCACATTGTATGTCGCTCGGATGATGAAACTTAGTCTATTAGACTCCATTCCCCAGATTTCACTCCATGAGAGTTTCCGCTTTTCCACACTCTCCCAATTCATCCAGTGATCCTGCTTGGCCAGCGCTACGGCTCTAGCATGTCTGGCTGTTTCCTCCTGTCGATGCACCTCCTCCACCACCATTTTTCGACGTTCGAAAACAGATGTCTGTTGCCACCGAGGTGTTACTGCTCCAAGACCAAATCCTCCTCTGCCCTGTTGGACGTGACCCACCACGTCACGATGCCGAAGAGCAGATTTGACCCGTAGCACAGATGTGGCTGGAGTCCACTTCCTTGCTAGGGTGGGAGCAGTGCCTCTTACTATGGGGTCCCGGGAGTCTGTGAGTCACATCTCAAACCTCACTTTTGCACACTTAAACTCCTCTACCAAGCTAGAGATAGGCAATGACAGTATCCCGTCGCTATAGAGTCCAACGCTGCTGAGGCATTTGGGAAGTCCGAGCCACGTCTTAACGTAGGAGCTCACTAGCTTCTCTAGTCGATTGACATGATTCAGTGAGACCTCGTACATTGTCAACGGCCACAATAGTCTGGGTAATAACCCAAAGTGGAAGCACCAGAGCTTCAGTTTCCCTGGGAGTGCAGTGTTGTTAATCCGCTGGAGGTCATCGGCCAAGTTCTGCCTTAGTTGTACTAGTTGCCACGTATTATTGAGGTCTGCATTGTACCACCATTTTATGATGGAGATGCTGCGAGATTTACTTAAACTCCATTCTTGCCCATTCGATGTTTTCCAGTACTGATTAGTTTTTTGGTGTACTGCTTGTTGTTACTTAGGTTTAATTTCTTCTTTTTTGTGCTTCTTTTCTTCTTATTTCTTTCTTCATCCCTCTGCTGTCATTTTTGACATCTACAAGGTGTACAGAATCAGGTCAGTTTTGTGGTACAGAGTCTCTCTCCCTCTCTTTTTCTGCCTGACTTCATTGCCTCCCCTTTTTGTTCAGATTGTCCGTTCCTGAATTCCCTACCCTTTCATCAATCCATCCTTGCATCTTTTCCCTTGTGAAGCCAATCCCATTCACACCCGGGAAGACAGCAACACCTCAAAAAAGTGAGTGTGTATGTGTGAGATGGAGACAGACAGTGGTGAGGTGGTGCAGTATGGGTGAAACAAGATGGGCCAAAAGGCGCAGACAATCGGTAAATCAAGCTTTGGGCTGACACAAAAAAACAACAGGAGTTTAAAAAGAGGAGTTTTGTCCTCACAGAACTCACATTCATTCACAGAACGAAAGCAGCAGCGGTGGTGATATGTGCTGTTGCTCACAGCAACAAGGTTCCCGGTTCATTTCCACCATCAGGCTGAGTCTTTCTGTGTGGAGTTTGCATGTTCTCCCCGTGTTCTCCTCATGTTCTCCCTGTGAGTTCTCTAAGGGCACTCCAGCTTCTTCCCCGAGTCCAAAGACATGTAGTTAGTAGGTTTAGGTTAATTAGTAATTTACAATTGCCTAATAGTGTGACTGTCGCTCTCTCTGTGTTAGCTCTGTGACAGACTGGCGACATGTCCAGGGTTTACCTTGCCACTCACCCAATGGGGACTGGGGTAAGCTCCAGTTCCCCCAGAACCCTGATTCAGATAAGCAGAAGATAATTGATTAAGTGATCAATGAAAATTTCTTCTTCTTCTTCCTTGAATGTGCAGCCTATGCAAATGTACACATTTGTAGTAAGGGTATAATAATTAACAAAAACTATATGTAATACAATTTTACTGAAATGACTAGAAAAACTAAAATAAAACAACAAAAAAATAAATAAATAAAGGAAATATTTTCACGTATCAACTGTTGGGTGTGGATGCATTTTTTTTGCCTTTGATTCTCAGATTTATTTAAGTTGTAGTGTCTATTCTGAACTTCTGAAAAAACTCAACAACAAATAAACAGTAATGTAAATAAACAAATATCCTTTATATCAGGTTAATTAAAACATTAAAATTATAACTACCAGAAATTACACCAACTATTTTCAAACAAGAACTTAAATGATCAAACTCGCTCTGACAACATGTCAAACAAAAACTCAACTGCCAGTGACTAGCCCGGCAGTGTTCACACTACATGAACGCAGACTGCTGATTCACTTCACTACAAAGAATAGGAGCTGGAGATAAAAGAATGCAGTTTTAGCTTTCGGATTGACTTTTCTGACCTTTGATCTCCACAACAACATTTATCCAAGGTAACAATCACAGATCCCTATGAGCAATCCTTATGACAGTAAAGAGGAAGAACTCACTGGAATAGACCTGTGGCAGAGCTAAGCTCAGGGATTGTGGTGCTGAGGCAACAAGACTAGCTTATGGCTACCTAAGTCTGTTTACCTGTCTTTCAGTCTTTATGTGAAGATGGGCTAATGCTAGCTTAGCATAGAGACAGAAAGAATTGTCTGTTCAGTACTGATGAAAAAGGGGACACTATTTGAGTAACAGATTGCATAAACATGTTCCCAAAGTAACTGATAACAAGCTAAACTTTAATACTAAAAATACTACTAATTAATTTTTAATTCTGTCATATATTAATAATCGTGTTGTTCTAAGGTATTCTCCAACACCAGTTGTTTCCCTTTGATGGTAACTAGTGCAGTGGCTGTGTAGGATGACCATTGTTATTCAAAAATGCTGTTCACTTAAATACTTGGAATATTTAGGAATAAAACGTTTTTTAAAATCCAAAGAGATTAATATCACCATCAGAAATCAATGAAGTGCAGATATCAGGAATCACTCACTGAAACGCGACATCAGGTAGCTCAAATACAAAGCCTTTTGTCTGCTGCCCGGGGGCTCAGGCAACAAACTAAGCTATTAGTGGAGAGTCTGGACGTGTGTGTGTGCAGTCTCAATAGTTTGGTCTACCTTCACTGAAGCATTCTCCCCTCTCCTCTGTTAACGTGCTGTTGCTAAGATACCATCTGCTCATCCTTACTCTTCTACACACAAACAGCAGTTTGTGTGTGTGCGTGCGTGTGTGTGTGTGTGTGTGTGCGTGTGAGCAAGAGACATGTTTCTCACTACCCCTTGACTATCCTTGGTATAAACATTCCTCCTCATTCCTTCACACCCTTTCACCGCATTAAAGGTCACCTGACAGTAAGAAAAGTGTTTAATTCTTCCCCCCACTTGCCTGCAGATCCTTCCCTGTCTCCTGAAACCTGCAGACAATTTGGGCTAACCTGAGAGCAGATAAAGGATTCAGAAACCAACATTTGCGCCTTACGCTTCTTTAAACAAAATCCCACAATGTATTAGTTCTCCATTTAAATATATTAATAACACAGTGTATGGCCCACATCACTAAACCAATAGCTGGAGGTACAACTCCCATGAGCCTTTTTACAGTGTGCCAGTGGCAAAGACTCATACAGTGCTGGCAAAACACAGAAAAAGTAAAATTGTCAGATTCTTATCCATTACACAGATCCCTCAGGGTAGCACATGATCAGTCCCAGGTTGTTCTGCAGCATGGCAACAAGCCGAAATATGCATCCAAAATTATATAGAAAAAAATGCAACAAGGACAACAAGAGTCACACACTTTCCCCAGGAAGTGAAACTTTCACTTGTTATATTGAGTCACGCTCTCAATGCAGTTCCATTATAGTAGGTATGTAGGGACATTATGCCTATTTACTCTGTAAACACAATAACTAAACATAATTATAGAAACATTAGGCCCTGCAGTAATACAAACAAAACCCCAACAATCACATGGCCTCTTATGAGAAAGCGCTTGACGACAGAAGGAAGGAAGTCCCTTTTCACTGGAAGAAACCTCATGGATCACCAGGCTGAGGGAGGGGCGGCCATCTGCTACGATCGGTTGTGAGAGAATGACCTCAAATACCAAGTCACACACTGATGAGTTCCATCCATCCATCCATGAATCCATCCATCCACCCACCCACCCATCCATCCATCTATCCATCCACGCATCTATCCATGAATCCATCGACCCATCCATGAATCCATCCATCCACCCACCCACCCATCCATCCATCCATCTATCCATCCACGCATCTATCCATGAATCCATCGACCCATCCATGAATCCATCCATCCATCCACCCATCCATCCATCCACCCATCCATGAATCCATCCATCCAACCATGAATCCATCCATCCATCAATCCATCCAACCATGAATCCATCCATCCATCTATCCATCCATCCATCCATGAATCCATCCACCCATCCATCCATCCAACCATGAATCCATCCACCCATCCATCCATCCAACCATGAATCCATCCATCCATCTATCCATCCATGAATCCATCCACCCATTCATGAATCCATCCATCCATCCATGAATCCATCCATCCAACCATGAATCCATCCATCCATCCAACCATGAATCCATCCACCCATCCATGAATCCATCCATCTTCTCCTTTGCATTCAGGGCTAGGTCGTGTGGCCAGCAGCCTCAGCAGAGAAACCCAGACCTCTCTCTCCCCAGTCCCCTCCTCCAGCTTGTCTGGGGGAACACCGAGGCATTCCCAGGCCTGCTGAGAGATATAATCTCTCCAGCATGGGCAGACCCAGCATCAATCAACGCTGATTAGTTGATGATAGAATTTACCTCCTCAACTACTGCAATTAACCAATAATTTAATTATTCAAGAGACAAATCCATACAATTGCCGACATACAAAAATACATAGACATACAAGATTTTTTTAGCATCCAACAGATGAAGTGGACTCAGATGATATTTTCTTTTATACCTCTTGGCTCTGTTATTAGACTTTAGATTAAAAAAAGATGGGAGACTCTGGAGTCTACTTTGAGTGGTGTTTTTTAATTCTGTATTTATTTTTGTCTCTTTCATTTAACCAAATGCCCGCTTCCTGCAGCCTAAACTGCCATGTGTTTTGTTACTCACCATATTTATGATGTGTTCCTGTCCAAAAAAGAGAAAATATTGAGTGAGGGGCAGTTCTCTGAGGTGAATGGGACAGACTGCTTGGAGCTGAGAAGAAGGTAAAAGTATCTTAAAGAACCACTCATTACAACCAAGCTATGGAGAAATGCCCCGCTCCTGAAAACCACTGATCACAGGAGTTTAGCAATCGTTTAGCAGGAGACTGGGCTGCAAAATTTTTTCTGTGTTTCAGCCATAGAACCACACACAGAGCCAGACACTGTAGGGATTGCTGGTGTTTATTTGAACATATTTGTACTCATATCTGAGTGTGTGGATGCCTCCAGCACATTAGATGAGAGGGACACCTTTCAAAATAAAGCTTTCCATGGAGATCCATTTTCTGCTAGTGCTAAAAATTCTCCTAATTTTAGTTTTTACTACGAAAATGATTGCACAAGTGCACTGAGCTAGGATCCGAGGCCCACTGCCATTGAGTGATGATTCACTTGAGTGAAATAAACAGCAAAGATGCAAAGAGAAACACAGAGAAAGGTATAGAGAAATGCTCTGTTTATGTGGGCTCTGTCCATCAGCTGGACAAAGGAGACCCAGAGCATTTGGCTTTTTAAAGAACTCATATGGAAAATAAAATAAAGAAAACTCCCACTCCCTTAGTAAACAGTACATGTCTGTGGACAAGGACAAGACTTCTGCGCCTTTGTTTAGTCACAGCAAAGGCTTTCCAGTATGACATTCATATAAAACTGTTGTAGCCAAAACTATGTGTCAGGAGCACTCTAGTAGAATAAGTCATTAGTCATTTACATGTATATTAACATTTCCCATATATTCCTGTGCATAAGTTAAAGGCAGTGAGAGCAGGAACAAGACCCCACCACAGAGCAGATCGGGCATGTCTGAGTCATACACAGCATGCAGTGGAAGAACTGGGGTGAAGGTGGGTTACAAAGCGACTTGCAGGACAAAAGGGCTGGCAGTATTTTATGGGACCTCAGCTGAGCGTCATTCTATGCTGCTCATTTGTTTTGTTCCCCAAATGTCTGAGGTCTCTAAACTCTTATGTTTAAACCAAACTATCATTCCACCTTAAAACGTAGCTGTCACTCAGCATTAGACCAGGAAACTAAGCTGTTAGCCAGCAGCTCCTTAAATGCCACCATTTAACATTCCCAGCTTGTATACTTAATTAGTTACACAGACAAACAGACAAAGGCAACTTTGTGAACTGAACTAGTAGAAACAGTAACAGTGACAAATAATCGGATCCCATAACTGTACAGTGCATCATGGTGGTAGTGGGAATATTCAAGTTTGGCTGTTCTGGAGTTACCTGCACTGAATTGACTCCACCTGCCCAAGAGGAAGTAGTATGTTTCCCTGTCTGGTTGAAATCGTTCTGGAGAATTATTTATACTGGAGCGGGATAATGAGCCTAAACACACTTTTACAAGAGCTACTAGTTGACCGAGAAAAATATTTTTTACAAAATTCTGTTGCTGTTAAAGAAAAAGGAGGGAAGATATGTTGAGAAAGACATTTTGATAAAAAGAAAAGTATTGTGACAATAATCTACAATTTGCAGATTTTAACTTTCACTTAAATGAGTAAAATGTGGGACTTTTGGACCCACAAATAAAGATTTGTGTGACTTTGACTGGCTACGATATTACAATGCTGCATAAATATTAACTTAAGAAACGCTTCTGCAGGCGCTGCTTTACGTATTTCTAATACACTGTTCAATAATGTTTTTATGATTTTTCAGGGTTTTAAATGCAGAACATTTATTTAGAAAGTCATATTTATGCATTTATTGCACACTGAAAAAGTCACTGGTAACATTTTGTCCAACTTTAACCACAACAGCTATTTCTAACATAACTTTGAGCTGAACACACTGCTCAAAGAAACCTGCTGTGATAAAGCTTAAACAATCATGGTGCTCTAAGGACTTTGGGGATACACTGCACTGTCCTCTACATCTCTGTAAAATAATGAAACAATACTGCCCCCTTTTGCTGGAAATATGGGATTTTATTCGATTCAACTTTTATTACAAAAAGAGACGAGCAACCCGAAGAAAAAAGATGGCATGAAAAAAAAAAAAGAGAAGACGCTGCCAAAGTTATGTATGCTGGGATTAAATATTCCTTAGTTTGACTTGGTGACTTGGTGATTTCAACATGGCTAATGTTGTCATGCTAATATTACTTTAATTTACTTCAGTTTCAGTCCAGGACTCTTTACGACCATAAACTGCTCCCTTTATTTCAGAATAAAAGATTCAAGTTCCTCTTGTACTGCTGATATTTGACTGTATCGACACATATTTCTTAAGAACAGAGTGAGACAACAATCATGATGATTCCAGGATTATTGTTTGAAGCGAGTGGTGGTCGCAAGGCTTGGAGCTATGTCTGCATCATTTACAATTAGAATCTGAATTATTATCAAATTACAAGAAAGAAGAAAGAAATCAGGTAGTCATAGTTGACTAACAAAGATGAGAAACATAATGACCCCTCTGGCATATAAGCATATTCTCTAACACAAAGACTCAGATCTTGATATCTCAATTGTGACAAATGTGACATATTTGCAAAACTTTGCAGCACATTTCCTGTTTCTTTCATATTTTTGCAGCATCGACGACCTGCTCCTTCTTGTAATCCTGATGTTTTGAGAACTGAAGTATTTGGATGTAGAGTTGAATTGCCATGCCAAAGTTCTGGTTTGAGAAAAAATGATGAAATCCAGTGAGTACTGTGAAGTATTTGATTCTTACAAAAAGAAAGTATGTTTGTTGTTTTGTCTTATTGTGTTTCTTAATTACTCACAGCATCCATAAAGCCTGTTTATACGATCAATGTCATTGGCGCTCATCTGAAAAGCATTTCCGAAGTCAAGATTAGGATCGGACCTAGCAACAATCGTTGGCCGCCCATTCCTGGAGAAGGAGTATCTAAAAGAACAAACGACAGCATATACTGTGACTGTACTATGCTCATATATGCAGCATTCATTCTTATATAAAGAATATTTATGAACGGGGGAGAAAATAGGCCTTTAAAAGTATTGAATAGTCACACTAAAATCCTAGCAATGAATCCGTGTTTTTTAAATTCTGGATGACATTTTCTCTCAGAAAATGCAAAACATGAAAGGTAACACAACACCTTACAAGCTCCATCAAACTCACCTGCCATAGTGCATGACAGAGTTGAAGTCATAGGGAGTCTGCAAATTGTTGGTAAGCACTTTCTCAAAGTTGCTCTGTTGTCCTGCACAGACATTTCCAGGAGACAAATGTTTAAATGTTACTCTGTCATGGCTGCCACGATATTCAACTACAAATCTTTGCTCTCAGCTCTGTGAAGATGACAATTATATAACCATAAGGTCTGCCTGTGTTCCTCGTTGCGTCGTCTGTGTAACCGGGTGTAATTTCTGTGTCTCTCTGCCCAACATTCTCTGCGCCATTTTTGCTCTTCATCCCGTGTGTGTATGGTTTCAGGTTAGTTCTTTACTTTTCCCCAGTTTAGGTATTGTTAACTCCCCGTTCTGCTCTTTCTGTTTTTGTACTTTGCTTTTACTATAAAGAAACACTCACTCGCACCCTAGCCAGTACCTGCATTTTGGATCCTTTTTCTCACAACACCACATGACTGCTGAACCAGCCGTGACGTATTTACAATATAACATTTACATTCCGAGCAAAAATGAGGAAGAAAGTTAAACATGAAAGACTACTGCAAAGCAACAAAGAAAGTGCTATGGCAAAACATTTTTTACATGTACATGAATAAATGCTTCCATATCATGAAGACATATATCTACTATTTATACTCACAAAAGACTATTTACTGCTATATAATTGGTTTTACTATTTTGTATCCCCCCAAGCAGTAAAGTATCATGCTTAGTAGATACTCCATGTTGCATTGTTACTTCCACACTTTCTATTTCCCATCAAATAAAGTGACTGAGATATTTAAAATTCATTTTCTCAATGAGAAATTAGATTTTCAAGAAGAAAAAATGTTTTCATATAGATTAATTTCTACATTCCTGACATGATGCCTTTGAAGTCTTACAAACATTTATTATTGGTTTGAGAGTCTTGGGACCAAAGGAATACCGGATGCACTGCTGTCGTATCTGCTGAGCTTGGAAAAGCACAGCTTACTTGTAAAATGCTCATTGGTATAAAACAGAGTGTCCGCTGTCCTGGACTAATGTGAAGTGTAACCAAAGGTTTGTGTAGTTGAGCTGACCCGGGATGATGTTCTCGGTGAGGATCTTCACATACTGGTCCCTGTCGGAGCGGACCTGCTCATGGTGGAAGCCCAGAGCATGAAGAACCTCGTGTTGCACCGTTGACTGGAACAAGCAACCGTTTCTCTGGAGGGAGATTCCCTGTCCTTGTCTCTGACGCCCCACATACGAATAACACCTGATACACAGTAAGATTGTTAAAAAACGATTGAGATTGACACACAAACAGGTATCTACTATCAGCCAAAATAAATAAAAAGATACCGGTCTAACTGATCTCCTAAGGTTTTTAAAGATCTGTTTTCCCTTGATCATTTAACAACCCACCCCAGATTCATCTTATTGCCTTACAAGATGCCAGTCTCTAGTCCTGGCACGGGTGGACTAAACAGTATGTGAAATAATTGAGAACAGATCGTCAAAATGCTATTTACCCTCTTATGAAGGGTATACACTTCATATAGTAGCAAACAATAATAAAGCTGGACATTTTACAGTAGAATTTCAGCACAGGATGGAGCTGTTACAGCTCATTTTCATGATACAAATAGAATATTTGCAATAATTATTTACATTTTAAAGGGTTTTGAGGACGTGAGTGTGTCAGTCCTGTCTTGTCATACAGTGTCAGTACAGGGAGTGCATTCTCACCCTTCTCCAGAGAAGAAGTAAAGGAAATTGACTTGGTTTGTCCTCCAGACGAAGCGAATGCAGGTGGAGTTGTGGAAGGTGAGCAGGGCATTGATGATGATGTTGCGCTCCTGGGTGGCTGCACAAACAAATACAAGTCTGCTGAGGAGCTTCTTTGAACAACAGTAACATTGCATCACCTTCATGTGTAGTTTATTTGATGCATAGAGTTGAATTTCTCAGACATGCTTTATGAGAAAAAATTCAACAGCTTATGTATATTTTTGTGCTTCCCCTCTCATCACGTAACACCTGACAGTCGTCTGTATATTTGATATTAGTAATCTAAACTGTGCTTAGGAGACTGTTGACACTGCCACTGTGACAATAAAATTACAAGTATAACATCAGTGGTGTCACCGCATTGTAAAAAGGTTGTGTTGGCTTTCTGTGTGTGGAGTTTCCCTGTACTTGCTAGTCACCATATTTAACAGTGAATTTTAAACATAATGAGTCAATATCCCCATAACTCTCATACTTCCAATGCTTCCGTTCCCAGGAGAATGGAAATCAACATTAAATGAAAACATAATTTGACACATTTGTGGATCTGTTTGCTGTAGTTGTCACAGAGTTTTAGTTTTCTCTGTGAAGCTGGTTTCTAAACATGTTATTATTTTCAGTTTACATCAGTTCAGTTCAAGTGACTTATTGTAGAAACAACCTAAATTATACATCTATTTGATTCATTACATATTTCATCCTTCAGCCTAAACAGCTCGTGTTTCCTGGTCTGTCTTTTAACTCTTTAATAAAGATGACATTTGACAACAAGTTTAATGAGCATCCAAGGGAGAAATATCTGAAGTCAGTGTTTAAGGGTAAAGTTTGTGTTGCTTACAATATACAGAGGAGATGGAGACAGGTACAGTGACGTGGCTTCCACTTTTGGGCCACTTGCAGCCAGTGGCTGTGCATGGATCAGCATTCTTGGTTAAAGTGGGTGCAATGTCGCCATGAACCAGGCCTTTTGCTGCAGCACAACAAACAGAGAGTGGATGGATGTTCACAGAATGCATGTTTACTTGTTGAATGCTAAGTGATAAAATGTAAAACAAAAAGGAGAAAGTGAGTGATTGATCATCATGAGTGTTGGCCGTCTATTTTCTGTTAACAGGCTCTGGAAATTTCCATTTTCCTCCAGTATTTCTATGTTAACCAAAAGAGTTTTATTATGTACATTTTCACTTACATACGTCAGCGTTGACTTTTTCAATGATCGCTGAGGCACCCAAAAACTCATCTGAGGACACAAGGGGGTGGCAGCATGTTAACTATAAGCTCTCAGATACAATTTAACTTTAACATCTGGGAAGTATTTTATCGTTCAACGCACCACTTGGATCTTTGATGACAGCAGCCCTCTGCAGTACAAAAACAGCAAACACATTACCTTGCTGTTCATCGCGTTTAAAATCACACTGACAGATTTTGGTATCATGGTCACTGGTATAAGCAGACATAGTGAGAATTTCACGGCTTTCACAGAACAGCAGGCAGCGTTTAACAACATTACCAAAAACAACAAGAGTCAAACGTACCAGAGAAACGACCGTCATTGACAGGAAGAGGGAGAAGAAGAAGGCTGGAGTCATGATGTTGGTCCTCTGCAGTTAACCTACAGTCAAAGTCTGACCAGCATTTGGTTATAAGAACTTCAGTGTGTATAAATGCTGGAACAGTAAAGTAAATCAATGCTGTGAGGAGAACCCAGAAATCTGATTCTTCTCATCTGGATGTTGAATTTTCTCCCACTGAAAATGCAACATCCACATGAACAGAATCAGCTTTCTGGGACTTCCTTACCTGTACGATTGAGCATGTATCGAGACGAAATGAGGAGGTGAGCTGCTTACCTGCTGTATCAGGCGTCTGCTGGATGCAGCAGCTGTTCAGCTGCTGCATCTTTATAGACAGCTCACACAGGGTGTGGTTGATGTTTCACCAATGTCTTTTGAGGTTACTTTACAATTCATGACTTTGTTTTTGCTCTAGTCAAAACACTGAAATAGCAACAATTTTCCAGGAAGGAAATTTGAACAAAGAAGCGCAGGCTGACAAAAGCACTCACATCATTTCATTATTTCAATTAAAAGTTGCAAAACCCAAAGACGTATGCTTTGCCAGTGTAAATGAAATTTTAATCAGACTTGCTGGGGTGAAATTAATGAAATAGCTTTATTACCATTGGGCAGAATAATCAACAAAAATATGATAATTTATTACATCATATACTTTTCACTGCTAGCACACAAAATACAGAGCTTCTCTCTGAGATGCAGTCAAAAGGAAAAACTCAAATAAAACACAAATAAACTGAAACTGTGGTCTAAACGAACAAAGGTAGGAAAATTAAACAAAGCAATTCATTAAACCTGTTGGCATAAATGGGCAATAAATTAAAAAACATTGTAAAATCTTGTGACGCATACAAAAAAGATAAATACAGATATAACAGGTGTGACTGGCTGTGGAATCTGTTATGTAACAATGTGTCCAGATCAACGTATTTACAATAGCTTTTTTGATCAAAGTCTAACTGTGTCCTTGGCTTATGACTACAGAGAACTTTCTCTATCATCTCTTGGCAAGCGAGACATGCACGGAAAAAAGAGTATATCTGAATAGATGAGTAATTTTCAAGTGACAAAAGACTCAGTGATAACTTTGAGGGCTGGGATGGAAACAGGAAACTGTTTTTTTGTTTTTGTTTTTCTAAATAAAGCATCCTGTGTGTGAGCTAAATAAAAAGACAAATTGTGCTTAAGATGACATAAAACAAAAATATACATGGAGAGTTGTACTGTCCATTTCCTTACTCATTATAATCCATGCATTCAGAAGAAATTATGTTTCTTACATGAAACAAGTGTTCATTTTTTCATTTGTATTATTCTTTTTATTTATACACGGAGGACAGTTTCAGGTGGAGGCCACAACAATGAGGAAGTAAAGCTGGCATCAGCACAACTCAGGGATTTTCACCACAGACACGTAACTACAAAGAACGCCTCCAAACTTGCTCACCGGAGCAGAGTATCCCATTTATAGTAACAATGGACAGCACCCTGGGGTTAGCAGATCTATTTTTATGTAGCAATTTAACAGCAAAATGTGTCACTTTAATGCTCTCATCACTGTCCTTATCCCTGCCAGTCTTACTGGTTCACAGACAGAAAGTCTTTCAGTTTATGAAGTGTGATCTAAACAGGAATGTTCACTGAAAGCTTGGGGCAGCACCACAGTCATGCTGGCATTCAGACAGGGACTTTAACGAGTCATTTATGTTTGACTTATGAGATCCTTCAGCACAGAAGGCTCATTGTTTTAGTCAGGAATGTGGCAAAGCTGCATTTGTTTAGGTTTAATTTTATGGATGCCTGTCCTGACCTGTCCAGGTGTGTGTGCTGTTCTGTGAGTGCTAACCACTACAGCACTGTGGGAAGTGTCAGACGTTTTACTTTTTTCTCAGATCAAGAAAAAAAAACACACTAAAAGGTACAACTGATTCTGATTGATCTGTATTGAGGAATTTTACCTGCAGCAAAACTTTGCACCACACTGCAGAGTACGTTAGCACATTATGCCAGAACACAGGCCCTCGTCATGGCACATGACTGTTGCATGGTTAATGAAATGTAACATGTTACATTGCACTGTAGTCCATGATAGACACTAATGTACCCACCTACCAAACATGCACTATTACATGCCTACATGATGTCCTATGATGCGCAGTAATTCAGTTCAATTTAAACATATTTACCACCAATCCACAACAGCCTTGAGGCCTTTATATTGTAAGATAAAGACTCATCCTCCTAAAAACTCGTCTTCTTTTACTATTTGTCTACACAACTGCTCATTTATTCTGTCATGGTTGTTGCTAATGCACGCTGTGTCGAAAAGAAAGAAAAGGGACAGAAAGGCCACTGAGGAACATCAGCGTTTGAGAACCTGTTTGCAAAGAAAGGTGAACTGACTGACAGCTAACAGGTTAGCTATTAGCAGCTGTTACAAACAGTGTCAGGTGGGACGCTGTGACTATCACAATGACCAACTCAACACCATGAATTTTATTTGACCCTCAATTTCAGAAAGCAGAAGCGTACCCCACTCCATGATATAGGATATGAGCTCACCCTGTATCATATCATATGACACATGTGATCATATTTAGATCAAAACATTGCCTTTAAATGATTTCAAAATAAAAGTACTTTGAGCTAAATACTGAGATGACTAAACCCGAAACAGCAAGGCAAGATGATGACATGTTACTAATTAATGAGAACCAAGCTATCCTTTGCTCATGAAGACCAAACGATGTAACCAAAAAACAGTGACTAAAAGTGGGATTGTGTCATGTGACCTGGGGCAGAAGGAGAAGTTCCCCCTGCCCCTACATCACAGCTAAGAGGCTAACAGGTCCTAATATCCAGGCTTATGTGAGTAAAAATGATCAGTGCTAAACCAGAGCGTTTCCCTACTTTACAACAATAAAGCATTTTTAATTCTTAATAAAAGATAAAATATAAATGTGATCAATATATAAATGAGAAATGTAGTTTGAGTAGTAGAACTGGCTCTTCCAATGACTGAGGTTCATGAGTGTCTGTGGACATGACCCAGCTTAAACCCTGGCAGTTCTGTGTGTGAAGGAATGCAGGAAGATTACAACTGTGTGGCCAACTAATCATAAACATAATCCTGTATTAGGAAAATAGTATTAAGTGTTGTCACGGTTAAAGACAGAACCATCACTTAAATGTGATTTTGCTCATGGTTAACACAGTTGCACAATCTCTGGTTACATGTACTGGTTACCAGTGTTGGTCAAGTTACTTGAAAAAAGTAATTAGTAACTAATTACTGATTACTTCTCCAAAAAAATTAATCCCATTACTTTACTGATTACTTATTTGCAAAAGTAATTAGTTACTTTTTTACTTAGTTACTTTTTAAAAAACAACCTGAATACATAAAAAAGCAATAGACCATTTAGCCCAATTCTATTTTTTTTATAAATAATACATCATATAAAATGAAATCAAATGAAAAACTTGTTTTATGAGTTTTACTCTTTTATCTTTATGCATCAAGCAAACATTAAATGATATCAACAGTCTTTGACTTGAAGAAACGTGTTTAACATTTAAACCTATGTTCTGCATATTCCAGCATATAAAATAAAATCATGTTTTGTGTTTACACTCTTTCAAATAGATGCAAGTAAAACACAGTAAAAATGAATAGAATCAAAGACTCAGCATCTCTTAAATCCAACACGTTCTCACTCCCAAAGCGTAACATTTTACGCTAGGTGACAAATCGTCAACATATTACGTTTTCGGCTACCCACCACGTTCCTAAATGAGGACCTCGGAAAAAATGAGGAAATATGAGAACCGTATGGACTCAATCTACACATGTTCGCTCTTTTTCTTCAAATCGCTTAGAAACACGCTATTTAACATCATTAAAGTCCTGGTTAAGCTCAGGAAAAAGGTTATGGTTAGGGCTAGGGATAAAGTTAGGTTTAGGGCTGGAATACAGGGCTGGAACGTCTATTACCGCGGGAGCATCATTGCACTGGATTTCGGCCATAACCCGCCGCGTCCCATAAGAACGCCGAAGGTCTCCTTTCACGTTCCTCAGGAACGCCGCGGAACGTGACAAAACGTCGGCATGTTACGCCTCGGGAGTGAGAACGGGCTCCTTAAATCTGTCCGTGTTTAGCAGGAGTGGGGCGGGTGGAGGTTTTCCCACAGCGGTCATGTCAGTGGGAGGATCCGGGGGTTTCTCTGTGAATGTCACGTTCCCGTTTGAAGTTTCATTTTTCGCTGTAGAAAGAAGTTTTCTTCCCACACAGAGTGAACAGCAGACGCTAATGTTTGTGTCACTTTTTACAGAATCAAATTCAGAGTAATGTGATTACTTCCACGCTTTAAACGCTGCATGGTCGTACTCTCTCCATCACTCCATATTATCCATTGTTAATCTGCACACGTCTGTTGCTGCCACAGATGTCGCACACTCATACCTCACTGTCTTGAGACACTCTGACAAACAGAATCACGGTTTAGTAACGCAGTTACGCAGCGTGGCTACGGGAAAGTAACAGTGACCTAATTACTTATTTTGCAATAGTAATCCCTTACATTCGTTTCAAGTAACATTCGTTACTTGAAAAAAGTAATCGGATTACAGTAACTGCCCATCTCTGCTGGTTACATAACTCATATGTGGTTTTAATGAGGTTTCATTTTGCTCAGTTGTTCAATACTGGCACACTGAATATAAATGAAAAGTTTAATTGAATATGTTGAAGTTACCAGTGTAATGGTTGGGAAACGTTGTGATAGTCTTTGTCTCCATCGTATCATCCGCTAGTTTCCCGATGAATCCCACAACCGCTTCCGTAAACACGTTGACATCATCATCGGAGCTGTTTCTGAACATTGTCCCAGTCTGTGTCATCGAGTGCGTCCTGTAACGTGGCCACCAATTGGTCTGTCCAGCGCGCGACCTTCCTCTGAACTGGAACTTCCCGTTTCAGCCTTTGTTTGTATTTTGGCGTGAGGAAGATGGCGGCATGATCGGATTTGCCAAAAGGAGGGCAAAGATTGGATCTAGGAAGGTCACAGTTGAAAAATCCAGCAGGGAAAACCCAACTTGTGAACCTGCAGATTAGTTTTGTATTTTTTGGCTTCAGTGGTTAATCCAGAAGGGTTTTTACATCACACTTCCTCTGAAGCCCAGCTTCTTTTCACGGTTGGGTGATTTTAGTTGGAACATGGAGATAAGTGCATCCTTCGACCTGAATGTGCTTATCCTTTCTCTAACCTTTCCTCACCAACCTTTTGTGAGAGGTAAAGGTAGAAGTGTGAGTGTTCTTCTTCATTAGTGCAGATAGCTCTTAAAGGTTACCCTAGCCTGTTAAATCTGTCCTTGGAGCCTGCTATCCAGGCTACTAAAGTCATCCCAGTACCACCATCGAGACGTGAGCTGCTGTTAACAAGGGGCTGACAAGCCTTCACCTGCAAAGCTACTCGGGTTTCTTCTTATCAGGGTTAGCAGGGAAGACACCTGGACGGGATCAAGGTAGTTAGTACTGGCAAGTCCCGTCACCTACATGGGCTCCAGCTGACTGCTGTATACCGACTTAGACCCATAGGATCAGGGATTGGGACTTTTTTTAATCAGAAACCGACACCATCTTCCTGCATAGGGGTTTCAAAGGTCATACCTTTCCCACCATTGGTCATACCTGTTGTTTGATTTGCACAAAGGTGGTTATTAATGTTGTTCTCACTACACATCAGACTAGCTTTACACCTTCTGAATGACTGGTGCAGATTGGCTCTTTCGGTTTTCAAGCTAACACAAGTTAATCAGCCTGACAAATGATGAGAAGATTTTAGCTCAGGAGTGGAAAACTCCACATTGCATTTTTGCCATGCCACCAGCTTAGGCCAGATTTAGGCATTGTCTAGCTAATCTGTCATCAGCAAGTCATTAACAGTGATATAACAAAAGCCTCTGCCTCACTGTTGTGTAATTTAGCATACCTCACCCTTTTCACTCCGTTCCCTCCTTTGGAATGGCTTCCTTACAGTCGCCTTTTTTAAAGCTTCAGCAAACAGTTGATGTGAAGAGTGAACTGAAGAGCCAGGTGCATCTCTGAGGTCCTATGTCAGGACTTGATTTTAATATAATGTTCTTCTAGAGTAGATAGTTTTTTTTAGGTCTGCCATTTATTTTATCTTACACTTGTCCAGTTTCCTCAGTATTTTTAACGACACACGCCAAGATCTGCCAAGTTCTCAGCTATTAAAAACCCACACATGTGCAATAAGACTGCTGTATGTGCAATTCTTTTTCTGACAAAGTTGTACTTTTGTATTTTCTTACTCAGTTGTATATATAATTTGTATTCTATTTTATTCTATTGTACATATTATTCTATTTTATTCTATTGTATATAGTATTTTATTTTATTGCATTCCAGTGTTTTCTAATTTCTGCTACATAACTTTGCACTTTTGCTGTAACGAAACAAATTTCGCACCTGTGGGACTAATAAAGGTCATCTTATCTTATCTTATCTTATCTTATCTTATTAACTGTAACTGGAAATCTCCACAAAGATAGTAACAAAGTGGTTAAAAATGTTACCGTATTTAAAATTTGCTATTTGCTAAGTATGATGATTTATGATGATTTATGTATAATTCACAGGTCAGTGTCAAGTGGTTTAACAAACCACAAAACAGTTCTCAGAAAATAGTCAAGTACAAGGACTGGAGTGAAAATGAGTTTAACAATAGCTCATGTCCACATTAATTATATAACTGACTTTTATGATTTGTTTAATTGACTCGAGTATTTTAAAACTGGACTTGATGTATTTTAGATCCACTGTGGTAGCACACGAAAACAAATTATGAAAAGTGTCTGACTGTCGAAATATTTCCAGGAAATAGGAAGTAGAACTGTGTATGAAGTGCTTTAAAAGCCTCTTTGTGTCTGCTATTACTGACACCAGTGGGTCATGGCCTTTTCTATAACCTGCAGGTGTCAAAGAATCATTAGCATCATCAGGGGATCAAACTCCTTGGAGATTACTTGGAGCCTATCCCAGCTACCATAGGCAAGAGGCAAGGTATGAATGTCGCCAGTCTGTCGCAGGGCTGTCTTATCAATGGCTTTCTTGCCGGAACTCGACTTGTCAAACATGTAACTGGCAGTCAAAGCTGAGACTTGGTGACTATGATCATCATAAAGCTATATTTGAAGATGTGGTCCTGTGAACTGTCCATCATACAAGCCATTGACTTTCAGAAACGTGTCCTCTGATTCAGTTTTGGCTTTGGGTCTGCCAGACGTCTTCCTGTCAGAGTTTGTTTCTGAGTGCCTTTAACGACTGAGCTCAGCTTTCACGGCTGTAAGAGAGACACTTTTAAAAGTATGAAAATCTGTTTCTCGTTTATTGTTAATTGCCTTTTCCTCACCATTTTTCACTATTTTTCTAACAGAAAAATGCATTTTTGTATATTTTGAAATGTATATTGTTTTTCAGTTTAGGGTAACCTTACCTTTTTTTTAAACCACTGGGAGTTCACCACTTATGGTTCTGCCATTTCAAGCTAGCTATTCATTGGACTTGAACTGCTTGAATTTCAATAAGTAACTGTAAGACCTGAAGTGTTGTGAAATATTTGATCAGTGTTGCCATGACAGTCATTCCCAAAGATCCATGGTGTCTAAGTGAAAATGAACTCTTGATGATCTTCTACAGGGTTTTGTGTAAGTAGACAAAGATGCAGGACTCTCTCCTTGCCACTGTGCTACTGCCAAACTGTACCAATGAATGCAGTTTGGGCAGTGATATAAAAAGGTTGGAACCATAAAACAGATAAATTATTATCCAGGTTATTATCCAGAGTATCCAGGATACATGCTCATTGTGATGGAAGTCATTAGGCAATGTGTTTGTGATTTCACAGTCAGATCCAGTTCTCGGCATCATACCTGGTTTAAAAATGCCAAAGTTCTTATCTTTAGGCCTCAGTAGGTGCAGTCACATTCTTTACACGGTGTGGTAAGACTCGACTTATGCGGTCAAAGAAGTGCAGGAGACTGATGCTGTCCAGTGTAGCAAGTGATTTATTCACCATTTTGTGACCGAAACAATATTTACAAAGAAACAAATAAGAAACTCAACTCTATAATTAACTCAGTTCAAATAAACATAACTGAACTTAAATCAACGGAAATTAAGGTCAAACTGCACACAGCTACACTGACCCGAACCTTTTTTGAAACACCTGAGTTCTTCTGCTTAAATAGTCCACTCAATCAAACAATTTCTCCTCTGGACTACTCCATTCAGTAGGTAGATACGATGAACATGATTATATTCAGACCTCCACTACTCCTCTTTACTGGCAACATGAACTCTGGTGTAATCAATACATATTATAACAATAAATCTACTTCTTCATAAACCCTCTAAAATCAACTTTATTAAATTATAAGAGTTCTTCCCCTTCTGCACTTGGTCTCTTCCTGTGACCTCAGATGAACCCAGAAGCTATAAAGCAGGAAGTAAAACTACATTTCCTCCTTTTGTTTCTGGAAGGCAGGTAGGTAAGGTAAGTTCTAAACAATACAAATTAACAGTTGAAATAAATAACATGTTAACTTAACTTAATCGGATTACAGTAACGCTAACACAAGTTAATCAGCCTGACAAATGATGAGAAGATTTTAGCTCAGGAGTGGAAAACTCCACATTGCATTTTTGCCATGTCACCAGCTTAGGCCAGATTTAGGCATTGTCTAGCTAATCTGTCATCAGCAACAGTCATTAACAGTGATATAACAAAAGCCTCTGCCTCACTGTTGTGTAATTTAGCATCCAGTTTCCTCAGTATTTTTAACGACACACGCCAAGATCTGCCAAGTTCTCAGCTATTAAAAACCCACACATGTGCAATAAGACTGCTGTATGTGCAATTCTTTTTCTGACAAAGTTGTACTTTTGTATTTTCTTACTCAGTTGTATATAGCATTTGTATTCTATTTTATTCTATTGTATATATTATTCTATTTTATTCTATTGTATATAGTATTTTATTTTATTGCATTCCAGTGTTTTCTAATTTCTGCTACATAACTTTGCACTTTTGCTGTAACGAAAAAAATTTCCCACCTGTGGGACTAATAAAGGTCATCTTATCTTATCTCATCTTATCTTATCTTATCAACTCTAACTGGAAATCTCCACAAAGATAGTAACAAAGTGGTTAAAAATGTTACCGTATTTAAAATTTGCTATTTGCTAAGTATGATGATTTATGTATAATTCACAGGTCAGTGTCAAGTGGTTTAACAAACCACAAAACAGTCCTCAGAAAATAGTCAAGTACAAGGACTGGAGTGAAAATGAGTGTAACAATAGCTCATGTCCACATTAATTATATAACTGACTTTTATGATTTGTTTATGAAGTGCTTTAAAAGCCTCTTTGTGTCTGCTATTACTGACACCAGTGAGTCATGGCCTTTCTATAACCTGCAGGTGTCAAAGAATCATTAGCATCATCAGGGGATCAAACTCCTTGGAGATTACTTGGAGCCTATCCCAGCTACCATAGGCAAGAGGCAAGGTATGAATGTCTCCAGTCTGTCGCAGGGCTTTCTTATCAATGGCTTTCTTGCAGGAACTCGACTTGTCAAACATGTAACTGGCAGTCAAAGCTGAGACTTGGTGACTATGATCATCATGAAGCTATATTTGAAGATGTGGTCCTGTGAACTGTCCATCATACAAGCCATTGACTTTCAGAAACGTGTCCTCTGATTCAGTTGTGGCTTTGGGTCTGCCAGACGTCTTCCTGTCAGAGTTTGTTTCTGAGTGCCTTTAACGACTGAGACTGTACTCAGCTTTCACGGCTGTAAGAGAGACACTTTTAAAAGTATGAAAATCTGTTTCTTTTATTGTTAATTGCCTTTTCCTCACCATTTTTCACTATTTTTCTAACAGAAAAATGCATTTTTGTATATTTTGAAATGTATATTGTTTTTCAGTTTAGGGTAACCTTACCTTTTTTTTTAAACCACTGGGAGTTCACCACTTATGTTTCTGCCATTTCAAGCTAGCTATTCATTGGACTTGAACTGCTTGAATTTCAATAAGTAACTGTAAGACCTGAAGTGTTGTGAAATATTTGATCAGTGTTGCCATGACAGTCATTCCCAAAGATCCATGGTGTCTAAGTGAAAATGAACTCTTGATGATCTTCTACAGGGTTTTGTGTAAGTAGACAAAGATGCAGGACTCTCTCCTTGCCACTGTGCTACTGCCAAACTGTACCAATGAATGCAGTTTGGGCAGTGATATAAAAAGGTTGGAACCATACAACAGATACGTTATTATCCAGAGTATCCAGGATACATGCTCATTGTGATGGAAGTCACAATGAGGCAATGTGTTTGTGATTTCACAGTCAGATCCAGTTCTCGGCATCATACCTGGTTTAAAATGCCAAAGTTCTTATCTTTAGGCCTCAGTAGGTGCAGTCACATTCTTTACACGGCCTGTTACTGTGACATTTTGTGTGGTTTGTCTGAAATATTAAAGAGTGACCTGGAGTCAGAGTCCTTGTTTTCTAAATCTGATTGTGATGCTTCACACCCAGAAAGTAATGATAACCACCTTAGGTTAAAAGTAAATATTAAGGACTAATAAAATAATGAAAATATGTGCTTTAGTAGGAGATGACATTTACAACATTTGGCTTAAAACCTGTTAAAAAACAAACCGTTTTCACTATGTCATTGTGGAAAAACTTGGAGGTAAAAAATAAATTGAGTAAATTGTAAAAAGGCTTTAACGTGACAAAATGTGGAACAAATGAAGCACTGTGAATACTTTGAGATGCACTGATGTGCAACGTTACTGCCACCTTCTGATACAACTTTGGAATTTCTGTTGAGTGGATCTTTTATGTCATTACACAAAATATTATGAAGTCATTCATTGACACAAGTTTCTAAACATAGAAATAAAATTATAAACCATAACAGAATAAGTTATCCACATTTTGACTTTGATGTAAACTCTGTGATTTCAAAAATGCCTTAGCAGAAGTTCAGACATCATCACAGAGTTAAGTAAAAAAAAAAAAAAAACCTATGATGAAGATTTTTAACTTAGGAGGGAAACAGGGCAGGATGCATCTCTCTAAATGCAGAATGACATTAAGTTGATTAAAAGCAATAATAAAATGAATAACTACAACATTAAAACCTGAAAGTGAAGTCAATGCTCAAAAGCTGGGTATCCTGGTTTGGTCTTTGGCATGAAAGTACTCTCAACTTTGAGGCAAAAAACAAACTAAACATGCCAACAGTGGCTTGTTCAACCACACCATCCACAGACTGAGGGAAACATATAACAAGCAGTTTAACTTTCATTATACTTTATAATAATAATACATAATATTTCATTGATATGTATAGCCTTAATCTGTAAAATAACTGAAATTGTTGTTCTCATTAGAATTAAAGTTTAAAAAAAGAAAAGAAAAAGAAACAATATGAAAAAAAAAAACGACTGACTTAGTTTAAACCCGGAATTTCTTTAAAAGCGTATGAGCTGTGCATCTTTCATATTACATATCAGTCCTTCTTACCAGCATCCTGGCACACGCTTTCCCTGAAAAACTGGCCATTATAAATTAATAATGGTTAATGGTCAATATGGCTGATACTGAAAAAACAGGTTGTGTCTTTTTTGTAATGAACGTCTTATAGAAAACAGCCCAAAACCACTGAATGTGATGGTGTTTCTGTCATTGTTGATATGATGCAGAATCCAGCGTGTTGTGAATTTCAATTAATATCAATAATATCAGTGGAAGATTGCTTTCTTAGAGCTTTTGGAGGCATTGTGTCCTCCCAGTGAGTTCACTAATAATCCTCCACATCAAGTCTGAGCACAAATTTTCCTCACCTTACCTTGGGACATTTTCAGAGGCTGTACACCTCAACGTGTGACCACATAGGCAAACTAATATTACTATATTTATACTAAAGGCTGTATTATATATACACTATATATACACTAAATATATGACAGATTTTAGTTTCTCCCTCATATACAATGTCTTCTCTTTTTTACCTAAAGTTGGAAAACATATTACAATTAGGAAACAATTTGTTGGTTACTGTAACTGCAGACTGTAATGGGAAAAACATGTCATGGAAAGTCATGGCAAGTGGTTCACATTAAAATTGTGATAATCTTGGTTAAGTTCCTTTGTCTTCATGTGTGAAACTGAAACTTGAAGTGCAGAAAGCTATTCCAGTGAACTATCACAATGTAATTTTTAAAAACTGGTCTTGAGCTCTCCGGCCTTTCTGAAGGTCTCTGGAAAACTTTACTTTGGACATCGGCTGCTTTTTCACTCATTTTCAGCCCAGTCCTTGTTCCTGACCATTTTAAGAGTACGTTTTTTTATATGGCTCATTAAGCAACACTGACTTATAAATCATTCAAGCATAAAAAGGCACATAACTGAATGAATAAACCAGTGTTACTTCTGCACATCACAGATAACTCAAAGCAAAAGATTGTCACTAGAAGCCTGTCACAAAATCCATCATTTCTTTCCATTTTTTAATTTTGAATCTATGAAAATGGACCCCACGCGTTGAATGGAATATTTTATTTTATTATCTTATTACACCCAGCTGCGTCTCTAATCCACTCTAATCTTATCCCTAAACAGATTATAGAATCTGTGTGTGTATGTAAGCGCTCAGTTTTCCTCAGTTCTTTGTCACATCATATTGTTTATATGTGTGTTTTCTGCATGTGTTCCAGTTTGGATTATTTTACACTGCTCAACGATCTGGACTTATTGCTGCAATTAAAAAAAGGTTGGTTTGTGTTTATCTAATTCTGATTTGGAGTCTGGATCCTCCATAACCAGGAGACCTATGAGATTTGGCATTTGGCCCTATTATAGTTGACACATATACTAGTTGTCAAAGCCTTATCACATCCTTTAAGGAAGAAGAGCTCTGACAGTCTTGCACAGCATTGCAATTACAGTGAATGTTCAAAGGAAAGACAAACCCTGAATCAGATGACAATTTGTCTGTGTGACTTTTTAGTTTATTGTAGTTTCCTGAAATACAATCTGTTAATTTCCTTTCTAAAGAACCGTAATGACATCCTTTCTAAATCTCAAACCACGAGCTAGAAATCTAATTTGGGGTATTGAGCTCACTTTTTTCATCATCCTTTTCTGACTGAAAAAGTATGATCACCAGTCTTCATTGGCTCCATTAGCACAGTCACATAATCAGAGTTTCACTCCTTTAAGTCAGTGATAAGCCAGGAAAGTCATACTTACATAAAACTGTGCTCAGAAAATGAAAGGAAGACTTTTAATCAGAGTAGAGCATCAGGTTGATGTATTGATCTGGTCAGTTATGAAGCAGAGGGGGTTTAATCAGTTTCTGTTGCTTTGGTGTTTTTGAAATTAACTGTTGGCCCTCTGGGGCTAGTGCACTACAGGGGCAACAGGGCGTCCGACATCCTGTAGTGGGCCCTGTGCACAGTGCCCAGCACCGTGGATCTTCATGCTCAGGATAAATCTCTATGATTTATCATACGTGTGACTATGAAAGTTATAAAATGCTAGATGGATGTGGTGGCACGGTGGTTAGCACTGTTGCCTCACATCAAGAAGGTCCTGAGTTCAATTCCACCATCAGGCCATAGTCTTTCTGTGTGGAGTTTGCAGGTACCCCTGGTTTCTATGTTGTTATTTTTGTGCCACTATTCTGAGTGCACATAAAAAAAATTTGAGCGCATGTAAAAACATTTTGCAGGTGTTGCATTTTGAGGAGAAATTTATGTGCACTTTTGCATATATGTGATGTCTTGATAAATCGAGCAGATATTTGAAGTTCACACAGCACCATTCTTGCATGAAAATATCTTAAACGTTTATTTTGTGACCCAGAAAGAGTAATATTTCAAACTCTGCCACTCTGCGTTCCTCCGCCACTGCCTCGTTTGAGTTTTGGACGAAATGGATTCTGGGATATTGCATTTTGTCATTTCGAGCTGATTGGAGATGAAAACAGCCAATCAGATTTTTTTGCATCCAAGTCTGTGATTGGCTGGTTTTGTGGCACAAATATAACGGTGTGCAGAAAGAGTTTAACGCACACGGGCAACACATTTCGAGCAAGCGCAAATGCAAAAACTGAGCGAGAGGGGCTGCTATTGTGTGTGTGGATAATAGCAAACACTGAAATACAGTTTTTGCACGCAGCAATGAATTTTGTTCACTCAAATTTAGCTTTTCTTTACTCAAAATAAATTTCTCGTCAAAATGCAACACTTGCACCTGCAAATTTTTTTTCACGTGCGCTCAAATTTATTTATTTTTTTTTATACGTGCGCTCAGAATAGTGGCACAAAAATAATGCCATAGGCTTCCTCCCACAGTCCAAAGACATGCAGCTTGTGGGGATAGGTTAATTGAAAAACCTGCGACAGCCTGGTGACCTGTCCAGGGTGTACCCCGCCTCTCGCCCTATGACAGCTGGGATAGGCTCAGCGCCCCCCGTGACCCTGAAAAGGATAAGCGGGAGTGAATGGATGGATGGATGGATGTAGCGGTTAGATTACTGTTTCAAACTTCAAAGATCGTTTTCAAGGCTTGTGTCTTTGCTTATTGTGTGTATTGTGTGTATGCTTAGATCATGCACTGGTAGAACTTTAAGGAGCTGCTGGTTTTCAGAGAATATTGAGAAGAAGAGAACATGATAGCATGCATCACATTGGAGGTGGGTGTAGACTGGATAATGAATGACAGCAAATTTCATGGCCAATGATCACAATTTGCCATGACAGAAACACCTTTTAGTAAAAACCTCAAAGCTTCACAATTTAGATGAATTAAGATCAGTTGTTTAGGTTGGAAAAAATATAAACCAATAAAATCCCAAGGAGGAAAAGAGTGTGTTTGTCTTTGTTATTTATTAATATTTGTTATGTATGTATGTGTATGTATATTCTGAGGAAGGATTAAGTTGAAAAAACAGTTGTGAATAAATGTGTAAAAAACATAAATGTCTAACACACTTTAAATAATTTCATGAGGTGCAGTTCATGATATCCATTGCCATGAGGAGGTTGATTATGCTTGGTATGTGCTATGTAATTAAACCAAAAAAAAGAAAGTTTCTGTTCTGGGGCTCTCTGTGCAACAACGATCCACTTTGACTTTGACAGTATTTTAGAAACCACAGGAGCGCCTTTCATATCACACATATGTTAATAACATGGGAGTGACTGAAGTGTATAAACAGCAGCACCAATGACTGTAACAAATGTACTGCAGTGGGGATAAATGCTGAGGAAAGCAGTCATTTGCTGGTGGAGCTGTTGGTTCAGGTGCAAATAAGTGGAAAGGACGCTGGACTGGAAGGTAAAGTGATTATAGAAGCCAAAAAAGCCCTAAAGGGATAGACTGACATAAGAACAAAGCATCATTAGGGATGGGCCTTACAGATGATTCTTTACTTCAACTCCTACAGAACAGTTATAATAAAAAAATGTATGAGTCATTTATGAGTAATAAATTAGATTTTTATTGAGAAGAGACACACCATATGAAAATAAACCACAAAATAAAAATTACTAGTTGGTATAAGATGTAAGTGTAACTGCACCAAAATGGAAACAGGATATAAAGGAATTCAAAGGAATACTGAAGTGCAGACAAAGGTGAAGACACAACAGTCTTGGAGGGATCCATCCAATGTGGGTTAGTGTCAGACCAATAGCGGTGGTTTTGTTGGTTAACTTCACCACTCACATAAAAGTTTGTCTCATCACTGAACAAAATTTTCTGCGTGAAGTGAGGGTCCTGTTCCAATTTTTGTTTTGCCCATTCTGCAAATTCTGTGCCCCGATCTGGGTCATCCTCGTTGAGATGCTGCAGTAGCTGGAGTTTGTAAGGGTGCCATTTGTGAGTAGCTAATATCCACCGAAGGGATGTTCGACTAATGCCACTCTCCAGTGACATGCGGCGTCAGTCTAACCTGTGGTGGGAGTGAATAGAAAAATCACAGCATTAGATCTGGTAGGTCTCCACTAGATGGAGACAAAGCTGACTACAGTATGCAGGAGTTTGTTTGTTTTTTTTTAAAAATTCAATTATTGTTCATCTATTTGAGTTCTTTTTCCTTTTCAAAACTAAATTCATATTCTACTGTTTTCAGTGCTATTTTTGTCTCTTCACTTTTTTCCTGCCTTGGTCACTGCTGTAGGATTTATTTATTTTATCGCATTTAACCAGAAACAAGCGAGATACGGTCGGGATTTTTGGTGTATCTTATTCTGCTTATAATAAAAAAATAACAATAATGCAACACACTGAAGGAAGACAAGGTTCATCCAGGTGCACATGGACGTTTATTGCGCTGAAACACAGCAAAACAGTTCTGTGTTACTGACAGCTGCCATTACAATAACTGGCCTGCGTTACTTTTGTAAAGGATTACATGTAATGGCCCTTTAGTAATCAGCCCTTAGTACACAGAGAAAATGACAGACAATAAACCAGTAAATAATAGACAACATAACATGTACTGGGTGGTTTATTTCCTATAACTTTAACTGAAACCAGCTAACAGAACTCTTTCATATTACTGATGGAACAACACAGTTACAGAGGCTAATGCAGGAGGCAAACATCACTTAGCTAGCACACAAACGTTACTAGCGTTGCCCACGGATAACGTGAAACAACTCTCTTATTCGGTCACATTAAACGCCATATAAACAAGAATTACACTTCAAACATGTTAAATAAGTATCAACTTTACATAAATGTATGTAGTGCTCGTATATTGCTCTCACCTGAAACACAGCAAAACAGTTCTGTGTTACTGACAGGTTCAATTAATATAAAGTGGCCTGCGTTACTTTTGTGAGGGATTATTTTGCCAGTCACCCATTTATCTGAGCCGCCACTGCCACCTACTGGCAAAACTAAATATCGCCCTAACATCACATCAGGGAGGAGCAAATGAGCTTTTCGCTCTGTGCTATGATGCAAACTATTGTCACAACAATAGCAAAAAAAGATGATGGGAGGGACCTTGTTCTTGATGCTCAAAATACTCAGGGTGCCACAACAACAGCTTGTTGACTGTGACAGACTTGGTCTCATGTTGTTTTCCTCTATTTGTGTGGATTGTAATGCAAAAACTAATATAAATATCATGTGCTTTGGAAACAGAGCTGGTAATAAAGCAAACTGTGAATACAAACAGCCAAAGTCATTTGTCAATACAGTAATGAAATCATGAGCAGGTGACTGATCAGATGACTGTCACGTGGTTCAGTCAGCTGATGCTAGTGCTAACCAGCCGGACTGAAAGTGAATCCTGTGGCAGAGACGGGTCTGACGGTCGGACAGGATGCCTTTCTCTGAGCTCTATTTTAACGTCGATAACGGCTACCTGGAGGGGCTGGTGAGAGGTTTTAAAGCTGGAATACTGTCGCAGGCGGATTATTTAAATCTCGTCCAGTGTGAGACGCTGGAAGGTGAGTTAAAATGGATAGCTAGCGGCTAATAGCTAGACGCCAGCTAATTCCACAAGCTAGCGCTTAAAGCTAGTTAGCTGTTAAACGTTAGTGTCTGTTTTACTGTCGATATAAGTCGTCCCAATTTCTGTTATAATCTAGTCGCCAAGCTCAACATCGATAACTGCCACACGTTAAAGTGAAATAATTTGAGACTGTGTTCGTCAAGCTTGCTGTCATATGTCTGTATCCTGCGTAGCTAGCTAAAATTAACCCAAGCAAGGGCCGGCTATATTGCTGTTTATTGCTCACTTCCCAGTTTTAAGGGAAGTGAAATTATAGTCAGAAGAGATTTTACAGTGTTCCTGTTAACATTTTCTCTACCTTTTCTGTGACCATTCGGTTCATATCTTGCTAACTAATACTAGCTAACATCATTATAATTGAGATTTTCTTATAGCAGACGCTTCTTTTGTTATGCTCACCTGCACGGAGCGGGCAGGGATGAATTCAGTTCAGTTACATTTCAGCGTCAAATTACAGCACTCCCTTCAAGGTGTTTGATTAAAATTTATTTTCCAAGAGAGACTTATGAACGTGAGACAGATTAGGACACAACCAAGACCAGGTAGCCAAATTTCTAGTCAAGTTAGCAGTTGGGTTGAGAGACAGGAACAGCAACAAATGCAGGGGCACTGCAGCTGAAAGTTGGACCGCAAATCAGTTGAGAAATTGGTTTGAAAAGACAAAAAAATATCTTGTCAGTGAAGTGCAAAATTCTTTATAGAAAATAAAAGCTGCCGTACAACACTGCAAGTCTACATTTAACAATTCTTAAATAACCAAGTAAGGTAACATTATGGGGAAACCTTCATACTGCTTTTTGTTGTATTAGCCAGCATCTAAACAAACTATGTTTCTTTGTATGTTAATATAAAACTAGATTTATAGCCACAGATTTTTAGCAGTTCTAGTTTCAAACTTTAACCCTTAGAATAATAGAGCCCTGACTAACTGTTTGTCCTACAGACTTGAAGCTCCACCTGCAGAGCACAGACTATGGCAGCTTCTTGGCAAACGAGGCATCTCCTCTCACCGTGTCCGTTATTGACGACAAGCTAAAGGAGAAGATGGTGGTGGAGTTTCGCCACATGAGAAACCAGTCATATGAACCGCTGGCCAGCTTCATGGACTTCATCACGTAAGCTAAACCGGTCGAGTTGAATTGAGTACAGACGTCTGTTAGCACAATTTCTGAATATCATATTATTAATTAATTTAAAATTTGGCACTGTCATGTAAATAACAGTAGACACTGCAGTACTTTGAAGTACTGTAAAGTATTTGCCCTTAATCGGTAAAGTAACATTTCTGTTCTATAAAGTATAACAGTGTAGAACATTTGTGACGATCCCTCCCCTCCTTCCTTTGGGCTTTAGCTACAGCTATATGATCGATAACGTCATCCTGCTGATCACGGGCACTCTGCACCAGCGGGCCATTTCTGAACTGGTGCCCAAGTGTCACCCGCTGGGCAGCTTTGAACAGATGGAGGCAGTCAACATTGCGCAGACCCCCGCCGAGCTCTACAATGCCATCCTTGTGGACACACCACTGGGTGAATATCTGTATATGACTTTTCCATCATCATAATAATATTCAGGGGTTTTATGCAATAAGAACAGGCCCTCAAAAAAAACTTTATCACTCCCCTAAATCTAAAACTCAAATTGGTTTTCACAACGGTGGCTCTGCCCTTTTCAAGTTTATTAATTTTCTTTCTTTGGTTTCCTGTTTAAAAAAGAAAAAAAAGACGTGAGTTGCTTATAGTTTGGCTGAAAGTTGTCACACTCATTTGGTCAAGGTAACTCACGCACCTTCAGTCGGTGTAGCGTTTAGCTTTCACTTTTCAAAGCAGTAACATAATGTTTGTCTGTATGCGACACATTTGTATTGACATCTGTGTATCATACTTAAGATAGCTTTATACCTACTCTGAATGGGCACCAACCAGCAGGGGTGTAAAACCTGAATTGTGATGTCTTATGTTGAACAGGAGATGGCGCCAAAGCTGAGGAAAACACTAAATATTGATTTCTGTTTTGTTTTTTTTTTCTTCTTTTCAATAGCTGCGTTCTTCCAGGACTGCATATCTGAGCAGGACTTGGATGAAATGAACATTGAAATCATTCGTAACACCCTTTACAAGGTAGAGTTTATTAATAACTGAGCTAAGCTTTATTTATACAGTCATTGTCATTCCAGGTGAAATCACAATGTGTTGCAAAAAGCATAATCTGTCCACATAAGCAAGTGAATAAATAAAATGACAGCAAAAAAGGCAAAAATGTGACAGTAAAAGCTGAAACTCAGAAGTTAACTCAGTTAAAGAAACAGAAATTCAAAGACCATAATTACTCCAACAGAAGAAGAACAAGTCAAAAACCAATAAAAATTAAATAATTAAGATCAACAGTAGTCGAGCACAATTGTTCCAACTTAAACATTAATACTGATAAAGCAACGTGTCATTGTATCGATCTTTAATTAACTCTCTGGCAGTTGTGTTCTAGTAGACAACTGCAGATATTGTTGTAGCTCCTAATCTTTCCAGCGTTTGTCACAGAATAAACAGTTTTAATAGTCCTGTGGATGTCAGTCTGGAAGCTGAGGGCAGAGAAGTTGTGATTCTGTGAGAAATTATCAGACTTCTAGCTTTCACTTGAATAACCAGGAGGTATTAAGTTGCAAGTTACCAATGTCCTGTGAACATCCCGTTAGTCTGCCAGTCTGGCCAAATCATTATTAGCAGAGAAACACAGAATATGGTAAAGCACGTGGTATTTTCTGACAGTTGATTTTGTATCAGTAAGAACAAGTTAACCAGTTTGTGCCCGTGGGAGTTGGAGATATTCTTAATATTTAATGGAAGCATTAAAAGTAGTTATATATCTGTGAAGGTTCTCAGTCATCCAGGTGATCGTAGTCTAAGGAGCTTGGAAAGAATAGCGTCTGGACTTCTTTAAGTAGCTTGAAGACGTTTCACCTATCAGCAGAGAAGCTTCTTCAGTTCTAGGGTCAAATGGTGGAGAGTCCCAGATTTAAACTCTGTGGGGGTAACCCACCGAGAGGGACAATGGACCCCCAATGATCCTCTACCTAATCACATGAGCCAAGGTGTGAAAACGGGTGTCGGTCACAATTCACATGATCACATGATGGGGTGGGGCTAGGTTTCACAATGAGCTCACCCGAAACCTTGGCTGATTGTGACCTACACCCGTTTTCACACCTTGGCTCGTGTGATTAGGTAGAGGATCATTAGGGGGTCCATTGTCCCTCTCGGTGGGTTACCCCCACAGATCTTAAATCTGGGACTCTCCATTTGACCCTAGAACTGAAGAAGCTTCTCGGATAAGAGGTGAAACATCTTCAAGCTACTTAAAGAAGTCCAGACGCTTTTCTTTCCAAGCTCAGACTAGTTGTTACATAGTTTAAATTCAGAACTGGCATGAAATTGTTATGCATTTATGTAAAGTTGTCATGTAAAATACATTAAGTAGATTTTGTTCTCTCAGGCTTATCTGGAGGCTTTCTACAAGTTCTGCTCCAACTTGGGAGGAACGACTGCTGACACCATGTGTCCTATTCTGGAGGTGAGGCCTCAGTCTGATTTAGGAACGTGTCACTAGTCTTCCTTCTGGTTCTCTGGGAGGTCTTTTATCACTGAGCAGGTTTGCTCACGAAGACACTGAAGCGTCCTTAACTTGACTCATCACTGTTCTTCTTCGCCTCTGTATCTGCAGTTTGAAGCTGACAGGAGAGCCTTCATCATCACCATCAACTCATTTGGCACAGAGCTGTCCAAAGAGGACCGTGCCAAACTCTTTCCCCACTGTGGCAAGCTTTACCCAGAAGGCCTTGCTCAGCTGGCCCGTGCCGATGACTATGAGCAGGTCAAGGCTGTAGCTGATTTTTACCCTGTAAGTTCAGAAATGGCCTGCAGAATTCCCCATAGAAACATCATTGAACTCATATGTTTCAAGTTGTTTTCACTTTCATCTTCCAGTTTGTGCTTTGGTGTCTGTCATTGTCCATTGAGGTTCAATCTTTCAGTTTAACGTCTGTGTTAAAGCATAAACTTGTTCTTGCATCTTCAGGAGTACAAGCTGCTGTTTGAGGGCGCCGGTAGCAACCCGGGAGATAAAACCCTGGAGGACCGTTTCTTTGAGCATGAGGTGAAGCACATGCATCCCTCCCTCACAAAGACCTTTTTACACCCAGTATTAACCTCTGTCGTGTAATAGTCACAGACCTCTACATTTGAACTAATTGTTCAAAGCTGTTATTATTTACAGCATGCTGACTTTAACTTTGCTGGATTAATGCAGGTTTGTATGTGTGGTTATTAGATTTATTTTCAGTGATTTGTCTTGCCTTCAGAATATTTCATACAGCAGAATTTCTTACATCCCAGTAAAGCCAGTACAGTCACGACATGGTGTGAGTGTGGCTGCGTCTCACTGCAACACTACACACATCCAACTATTTGACTGTGTGAGAGCCTTAACCGCCTCACACAGGTTGTCCATATTATTATCCAAACACCTCACATCCCCATGATGATTGCTGGAACAGCTCCAAGTCTGAAGCCCGTCATTTCTCCAAGCCAGGAAAGTAAAAGGGGAGAAAAAAATCTGACTGTCCAACTAGAACACTCCGATATCTGGTTTTGAGAACCCCAGAAATGCTCAAAATAAAGCCATTTGTTACCATTATTCACATTCTTTTATTACGAATCATGCCGCTTAACTGTGCAGCACCCCACATTGTGCATTACGTGTTATACTTCAAAGGACAGTGAGGAAAAACACATAAACCGATATTAAACATGATACAAAGGTTGTTTCTGTCCATCTGGACGTAGCATTTCTCCCACTGAAAACGTCCAGATGAACAGAATCGACCTTTGGGGATTTACTTACCTGGATGATCAAGCATGCATCGAGACGATACTTGTGGTTACTACAAAAGATATTCATCTATTATTAAAATATGACAAATTAACAATGGTAAAGTGTGGCGCATTATGAATGATGCGTATTGTGAAAACGTAGTGAGGACACATCGAGGTGTTCCCAGGCCACCCCAGGGAGATGATCCCTCCAGCCTGTCCTGGGTGTACCCCAGTGCCGCCTCCCGGTAGGACGTGCCTGGTCGGAACATCGTACCCAGAAGCGACTCCCTCAGCTGGGCTCTACCCTGTGCTAAAGAAGAGCCCATCCATCCTTTGGAGAAAGCTCTTTTCTTCCACTTGTATCCGCGATCTTTCACCTTTAAAAGAACTAACAGTAATAGTCTTAACAAGCGATCGGGCCTAGATTAACAGAGTTATGTTGTTTCTCAACAATGAAGCGTCATTTTGTGGCAGACGCCTGCATAACATTTACTGGGAATTGGGCGTCAATGTAAAACCATTAAACGACTGGTACGTCTGATAAAGACTAGTGATGATTAGTCGACTAGTTTCTTCTATAGGCAGAAAAGATGACTGCCCCTCAGCCAATCAGTGCCACAATTGGAAAAAAAACAACTGTGTTATTTACAACTTTGAGCATCTTAAATTATGTTGTTTCTTATAATTATCATAGCGTTGTTACAGGATGGCTTTGCTTAAAGGAAAAATCAACAAATGTGCATAATTGTCACTCAGACTAAGAACCTTTTACACTAGATTTTAACTCATTTCTGCTTTTGTTAGACAACATGGATATTTATGGTGTTTTGGGATTTTGTGTTTAGTTTCCTGTGTGGAAGTCATGTAAAGTCATTGACATGTGGGGCGGCTGTAGCTCCGTAGGTAGATCATCTACTGATCGGAAGGTCGACGGTTCGATTCCTGGCTCCCCCCAGTCTGCATGCCAAATGTCCTTGGGCAAGATATGAACCACAAGTTGCATCCATCAGAGTGTGAATGTGTGGGAGTAGTAGTTAGACAGTGCTCATGTGAATGGGTGAATGTTGTACTCTGGCAGAGTAGTGCTGTAGAAGAATCAGTCCATTTACCATTTCACTTGAGTTGCAATGTGTGCAAAAAAAAACTTAGTCCAGCATCTTGAGTAAAGGAATACCTGACAAGCTCTGCAATGATGAGTATCTGAAATATAAATGAAACTGAACTGCCAGTTTAGAAAAGATTGGGCTGAGCTAATAGAGAGATTGAAGTTGGATCCCTTTGTGTCAACCTTAACCACGTCTTTTGTTTTCATTTTTTATTCTTTGACGTCAGTACTAACCTTGTCTTTCCACCTCCTTCGTGTTTGTAGGTGAAGCTGAATAAGCTGGCCTTCCTCAACCAGTTCCACTTCAGTGTTTTCTACGCCTACGTCAAGCTGAAGGAGCAAGAGTGCAGGAACATCGTCTGGATCGCCGAGTGCATCGCCCAGCGGCACCGCGCCAAAATCGACAACTACATTCCCATCTTCTAAGCCGTCTTCTTCCCACCATCATTTCATTCAGTTGGTTTTTTTTGTTCCCCACAGTCGCAGCCTGGTGATAAAGGCCCAGATGGTTTGATGCTCAAGTCCCACTTTCTTCACTCGTAGGTGTAAATTGGGTTTCAACAGTTGCTGTTGTGTGTATTCCTTTCTTGCTTGTCAAGTTAAATGATCCAACACACAAAAATACAACTGAAGGATGTACTGTAGTTTTGTTTTTGTTTTTTTGTTTTTGTATAATAGAAAGGAATGACATGATTCTGGTTCGTCAGAGCGACATCTTTGTTTAAACTTATTTGACTTTCAAATACTTGCTTCCAATCCTTGTGTTATGTTGCACACGGCAGCTGTTTAATTAAAAAAAAAAAACAGTAGTGGAAGAATTTGCAATTCAATATGACCAGAAACTAAAGACACAGTACGTTGTCTCAGCCTGTGCAGCTCCAAGTGCTGAAACATGAAAACATCCCTCCAGGTTGTCTTTGATGTGGATTTCTGTTGGTAGTGCTACGTTTTCTCAGCATGTTTGGTGGTCAGTGTGATTTTTCTGTCAAAACCAATGAGTGAAATGTGTGAGGCCCTCCTGGTTTGTTGTCTAAGTATATACTAAAATATTGAAAATGAAACAGCTGAACAGGAACTTCTGCTCCAGCCTGAAGATTCTGTGAATAAAGTGGAATGAGTCAGTATCCGGGGCGTATGGATGACAGACGTCATGTTTAAAGTATACAAAGATATATAGATATTTAATGATGACTATCTGATTTTTGTTTTCTCCTGCTGTAAAGGATTTATTACTGTTTTCATCTGTTATTTGTGAAATGTGTATTGTAAATGTGACAGAGTAATAAACAGACTAATGCAGGTCTGTAGACCTCGAGGAACCGTGACATTATTTTGAGTTTTTAAATTTCCCACCGGATAGAATTTATGGAATTTCCTCCTCTGTGTGTGTGTGTGTATATATATATATATATATATTTATTTATTTATTTTAGGGGTGCAATGATACACAAAATTCACGGTTCGATATTTTTTCGATACAAAAAAAAAATTTCATGCTTTTTTAATTTGTCATTTATTAAAATTATAAATATATATTTTAACTCAAACGTACAGTTTTTAAATTTAATGTTGCTGAAACAACAAAGGGATAAATAAATAATATATAACAAATAATAATAAATCTATCTGATCGAGAAATCACTCATCTTTGGAAAAGAGAGTTTATTACAGAGAAATGGCTCTTTCCAAATTAAAAGCTATACTATACGCTTCTTCTGGGCTATATTCTCAGCAGCATATTAAATATATCAGGTCCGCATATGGAGAATCATGTGCTAACGGCTGTCTAAATGACTCGGGTAAAGTTTGTAGCATGCGTGCTTGTTGTTTTTGTCTGCTTCCACTTGTCTTTGCACTAGGATGATGTCGGCGTAAATGTGCAGTCATATTCATTTTGTTCCCACTAGTGCTGTCAGCGTTAATCTGAAATGACGTTAACGCCACAACATGGCAAATCTCCGTTAACGAGCTACCGCGGATTGCCCCGTGCGTGGGGCCGGACGGCGTCAACACGTTAACAAGCAAACTGCGCTAACGCAGTAGTTCCCACCCATGTAATTGAGCATTGCGTGGCACATCCGACATACTGTTTTACTTTTGTTTTACTTTTGTGTTACTTTTGTGACGTATGACCCCTTCAGGGTCATACGTCACATACGTCACATGAAAACCAAAATAGTTCCAAACGCCTCATCTGAATTAGGGTGGGGGAGGTTCAATTTGCCATGTTGCAACGAGAGCTTAACTTCTGTCTCGCTAGCTTGCCCTGCGCTCAGTGAATCTGCGTTCGACTACTGCGCCTAGGCTGCACTGTCAAGCACAGATCCACTGAGCGCTCAACACAGACAGCATCGTCAGAAGGAAAGTTGATAGAATAAATTAAAAATTTTGTATTGTTCGATACATGTGCGCACCGAACCGAACGGTTCAATATCGATACGAGTATTGTTGCACCCCTAATATATACACACACATATATATATATACATATATATATGTACATATATATATATATATACACATATACATGTATGTATATATATATATATATATATATGTATGTATATATATATATATATATATACATACGTATGTATGTGTGTGCGTACGCCCTGCCCGTGATCAGGTACCCTGCTGGGGTAATAGGCTGGCCAAAGGAGGAGATAGAAGCCACTGACATAAAGACAAGAAAGCTCCTTACCATGCATGGAGGGTTTCACCCCAAGTCCAGCACCCTGAGGCTGTACGCTAAGCGGAAGGAAGGGGGCCGGGGACTGGTGAGTGTCAGCACCACAGTCCAGGATGAGACAACGAACATCCAAGAATACATCACGAAGATGGCCCCAACTGACAGCGTGCTCAGTGAATACCTCAGGCAGCAGAAACCCAAGAAAGAGGAGGGAGACGAGGAACCATCATGGAAGGACAGGCCCCTGCACGGTATAGATAGAGGAGGTGGCAGATAGAGGAGGTGGCTGATAGAGGAGGTGGCTGATATCCAGAAATCCTACCAGTGGCTGGACAAAGCTGGACTGAAAGATAGCACAGAGGCACTAATCATGGCAGCACAAGAACAAGCTCTGAGTACAAGATCCATAGAGGCTGGGGTCTATCACACCAGGCAAGACCCCAGGTGCAGGCTGTGTAAAGATGCCCCAGAGACAATCCAGCACATAACAGCAGGGTGCAAGATGCTAGCAGGCAAGGCATACATGGAACGCCATAACCAAGTGGCCGGCATAGTGTACAGGAACATCTGTGCTGAGTATAACCTGGAAGTCCCAAGGTCAAAATGGGAAATGCCCCCAAGGGTGGTGGAGAATGACCGAGCTAAGATCCTGTGGGACTTCCAGATCCGGACAAAATGGTGGTGGCTAACCAACCGGACATAGTGGTGGTAGACAAACAGAAGAAGACGGCCGTAGTGATCGATGTAGCGGTTCCGAATGACAGCAATATCAGGAAGAAGGAACACGAGAAGCTGGAGAAATACCAAGGGCTCAGAGAAGAGCTCGAGAGGATGTGGAGGGTGAAGGTAACGGTGGTCCCCGTGGTAATCGGAGCACTAGGTGCGGTGACTCCCAAGCTAGGCGAGTGGCTCCAGCAGATCCCGGGACTAACATCGGAGATCTCTGTCCAGAAGAGCACAGTCCTGGGAACAGCTAAGATACTGCGCAGGACCCTCAAGCTCCCAGGCCTCTGGTAGAGGACCCGAGCTTGAAGGATAAACCGCCCGCAGAGGCGTGCTGGGTGTTTTTCATATGTATGTATGTGTGTATCAGAGGTGGAAAGAGTACTCAAAATTTGTACTCAAGTACTGTTACACTCGTTAAATTGTACTCAATTACAAGTAAAAGTACTGGTGTTAAAAAAATACTTGAGTAAAAGTACAAAGTACTCTTCTCAAAAACTACTCAGAGTATTAATTACTTTTTAACAGACCAATGTTTTATTCTGTCGTCAATAGCAGGCATTCAACTCGATTCACCAGTATAAATATTTATGTTCAAAGCACATTTCTCAGATGAACAAGGTATAGAAAGGTAACTTGTTTTGTAAATAAATGTAGATATAAAAGAAGGAATTTTGTTTGTTAAAACAATGACAAAAATGTTTCTGAACATGCGTAGAACCGTTTAAATTTTTCCCCATACACTGAACAACAGGCAGGTAAGTGTCTTAAACTCTTAGCATTTCTGTCACACTTTACTTTCTGAACCTTTTGTTCAGTTTCAGCAAGAGCTGGTTTTCTAAATTAACAGAGGCAATCCGACTTCGTTTGGCTGTGAAGAGTAGACCAGCACAGCTAAAAAGTCGTTCACACGTAGCAGAAGCAGGCAGAGCTGTGTTCAGTTTAAGAGAGAGGTTTTTGATGGCTGAGAAGGAGCAAGGTAACCATCAAGCTCAACTGCACTTTGCAGCCTTCTGAGATTGGTTTGGAGAAGAATTCATCTTCATCAGATGACTCTCTTTGCTGATCCTCACTCTCATGCTCTGTCGTTTCAAGATGTTGTTTGATGTATGTCAAGGCTGTAATTGCAAGTAGATAATACAATTTTGTTATTTAAATTTCAGTGATTATTCCTGAACACAAATTTAAAATCGGCAAATTCTCAAAAAGGATTGTTTAGTATTCAGGACAAACCATCAATAACTTACAATGTATTAGGTGAAATACTCACTTAAGCATGTGTTCAAATGTAAAAATACACAAAAATGGGATCACATGAATCCTTACCAGCCTCAATTACATCTGCTCTGTCAGTCCAGGAAGTCTTGAACTTGGGTAAGAGGACTGCAGCTGCAGCCAACTCTGGATCCTCCATCATCGCTCCAAAACACTTTTGAAGGCCATTTTGCAGGGCTCTGATGAGTGGCACACATGTCTTGCTTGATGTCTCCAGCCTGCTAAGTTTGGACAGTAGTTGTTGGATTACTGGCAGGAGCCATCCCATAAAGGAAGTGGACTCAGACTGAAGGATGTTTGAAGCTTTCACCAGTGGCTTCATGGTGGTACAGTACTCCCTAAGGAATGCAACTTCTGCAGGACTCAACCTGTAAGACACAACAACAAAACCCACCGTGACTATAATAGGGATCTTCTGATTTAATATTAAGAGTCTGCTCACGTTTTTAACCATCCATTAAGTAAAATTTACAAAATTTGCAACCATATTGGTAGGTGTCCAATTTTACTCACATTTTCACCTTGAATTCCTCACAAATGCTCCTGATGGCATCTTCCCCCTTCTCATCAATGATGCGTATTATCCTTTCAATGGCAAGGTAGGTTGAATTCCATCGTGTTGCATTGGGACGAATGATCTGTAGCTCACACTTGTCCTCTACCACTTCATTAGCCAAATGAGACTGGCCAGTTTTGTTCCAAATGGCCTGGCATTTTGCAAAGGTTGCACGGGAGAGCCTCTTGTAGGTTTCATTCATGCTCTCTGCTAGGGCAGCATCAGTTGTTGCCACAAGGTTTAGCAGGTGACATGCACATCGCTGATGAGGCGGGAGTTGATACTCCAAACCAGAGTCTTCATCAAGATTTGCACTTGCCTCATGGTAGTCAATATGGTCAGTCAGGTCAAGAGTTTCTGGGTCTGCTTCATCTTCAGCTTCATCTACGTCATTTTGTGCCCCAAACATGTGGAAGGCCTTGACCAAGTTGGATCCACTATCAGTTGTGGTTCTTACAACTTTGCCTCTAATCTTGTATTGGCAATGGATATCATCAAGCGCACCAGCAAGCATGTCAAATGTGTGAGACCCTCTCAATCTTTTGCACGCTAGTGCTGCAGATCTTCTTTCCAGGGACTCTTCCTCTATCCAATGGCATGTGACTCCAAGGTAACTTTTCTGATGAGTTGACCAACAATCAGTAGTGGTAGCAACAAATTTGACTTTATCCAATGCTGCAACCAAAGTCATGTGATCAGCAGCTTCACAGATTCTGGCACAGACAGTGGGTCTGGAGATGACTTTGGCTTGAGGTTGTAATGTGGTAACCAATTCTTTGAAAGATGGCTGTTCTACCACTGCAAATGGCTGTAGACCCTCACATATGAAATTGATGACAAGCTTGTCAACAGTTGCTTGTGGAACATGTTTGTTTGCAGCTCTCAACATCAGGTCTGGTAACTTGGCTTCTGTATTTGCTGAGAGCTTGTTTGGTGTGGCTGTGGTCTTTCGCTGACGAGATGTTGATGCCACAGTGATATTGTACTGCTCAATCTTCGATGGATGTTTCCTCTGTAGAGATAAATATTATCATATGTCAGGTTCATACATTAATTCATCAACATCACTGTGATTAACACTAAAGGAAAACACATTTTTAAAACATCATTCAACTAGACTTGAGCTAATCTTTGATTGTTTAGCATAGTATAAAAGAGTGGTGAATTTGGTCAAATCATGGAGATATATTGCTGTATTTATTTACAAATGTAAACCAATTTTGAACAATCATTGCAAAAAACATGAATTTCTGTATACATTCTAAGTTCTGTAATCTGTATACTATCTGTAAAAAGAGTATCGACCAATGTATCAGTATCTAAATTTTTAACTCCTTTTTATCAGTATCACCCTAAAGTTTTCAGTATTAGTCAGGTCCTAAAAATACTAAGAGAGCAAAATATGTGTATATAGCAAATCTAATTTAAGAAAAGGGATCACATACACAAAAATGCTGCCCATACAGCTAACAAATAAAAACAATCCACATTATGTTCTTTAAAAAAATATCTCATATTGGGAAACATATAACCCTACTGATTAAGAGCCATGTCACTATGATAGACCTATATCAGGCCAATGATACTGATCAACTCCATCAATCGGGCTCTGGTACATGTCAGCTGAGAGCTGGAAGATTAATTTGAGATGCAGCTCAGCACTGTGTTCAAGTTTGTTTGTTTTTTTAAATATAGGGCAGCTGATTGTAGGCCTGTGAGTTTTAAATGACTACATATTTAATTTATTGTAATGATGGTGGTTATCCAAATAATAAGCTAAAACATTTCTATGAATTGTAGCTCAATTATACATGCACACACACGCACATTAGCTAGCTCCATCTTATTTTAATCAGGGTAACCAATGGCGGTGACAATATCTTAGCCAAACTAATAACCTTAACACACATGAAAAATAAGAAGGCAATATTGTACACGTATAGTTGTAAAACCTCTTACCTCAATGTGTTTTTTTTTAGATTAGACGCTGTAAACTGAAATGACTGTAGAGGTCAAACAAAGTTTGCACTTAATCTGGACGCTGACTCCTTTTCTGCCTCTGTACATGAAAAATTCCTCCAGGTATGGCCACGGGCACGCGTCCTCCGTCTTTTCTACGTCGTTTTCATGGTTGACAGTGTTGTCCTCTGTCTCCATTTTGGCTTCTTTGTCTCCAAATCTTCCGTCTATGAAGTAGTTTGTACTCCACCATTTAGCACCTCTAGATACCTGTGCCTGCTGCTGCAGCGGAGTTTATTCTTTGCTTACATCTTAAATTGGCGCGGTTGCGATTGCACGGCCTCATTGGCTGCAAAAATGCAGACGAAAGGTTTGAATATTAATTCAAATTGTGGGCGTACTCAGTAGCGACTTTTGATTTTATAAGTAGCGAAGTAGATTACATGGTGTAAGTTGTACTCAAGTATGAGTAAAATTACACACTTGAAAAATTACTCATAAAAGTACAAGTACCCAAAAAAATCTACTTAATTACAGTAACGTGAGTATTTGTAATTCATTACTTCCGCTGCTGGTGTGTATATATACAAGGTGGGCCATTTATATGGCTACACCGTAATAAAATGGGAATGGTTGGTGATATTAAAGTCCTGTTTGTGGCACATTAGTATATGTGAGGGGGCAAACTCCTCAAGATGAGTGGTGACCATGGTTGCCATTTAGAAGTCGGCCATCTTGGACACAACTTTTGTTTTTTCAATAGGAAGAGGGCCATGTGACACATCAAACTTATTGGTAATGTCACAAGAAAAACAATGGTGTGCTTGGTTTCAAAGTAACTTTATTCTTTCATGTATATGTGTGTGTGTGTATATATATATATATATATATATATATATATATATATATATATATATATATATATATATATATATATATACACGTGTGTATGTGTGTGTGTGTATGTATATGTATATGTATAATACAGGTGATGCTGTTTAATTGATTCAGACTGAGAATCTTGTTTTTGGAAGGTGTTATTTACTTTGACTTTTTACACCTGAATTGAAATTTCTGCTTACTGTAGACCTAAATGTGTCCAGTCGTCACAGGCTGCATCCTGTTAGGATTAATTGTGTCCAATTAGGCTGTTTAGCTCCAGCTGTTGTATAGACAGTCTGCAGGCCCCCACATTTAAGAGCTTCTGTTGCACAGAGAGGAACCAAACCACTGAAATGCATTCAGCTATGACCTTACAGCTTAAAACCAAAGCACAACTCTTTGATCTGCATTGCTCTGTTGGTCTGACTGACTGGGACATGGACAAGGAGCTGAAACTGGCTACAACCACTGACCAGTTATATCATGGTGATGGATAATTTTTTTCTTCAGTAGTGTTTGCTCTTTATTTTGTCATATGGATGAGCAGTTTTTAATTCCTTCTGAAATAGCGAGTCAATCTGAAGATCAGACGGTGTGTATTTTGTCATTGTGTGTGTGTGTGTGTGTTAGTGTGTTTGTGTGTCTCTGACAGATGACAAAGTGAGTGATCAGTATGTGGTCCAGAGGCCTTCTGTAAGCACCTCGGAAAGGAAAGATGAATGTATTTGGTACGATAAAACATCAGGTGAGCTGCATTGAGTCCCACCCCATAACTCAGCACCAAATGACTCCTTACAATCACTCTGTTTCTTAGTTTGCATTTGAAAATGTGGTTTGTGTAGTGTTTGAATGAAATGGCAAACAGTCAGTTTAGGACACACGTTGGGCTGCTTTACACACTGAAGTGTGATTTGATTGAAATCCTTTTATTTATTTTCTACCTTAAAGCACGTTTCTTCTAATACACAAGGATGCAGTTCTGTTACCGTACTGAAATTATTTGTGCTTTGTGTTTGGCACTACAGTGCTGTATGCGTGTGCTTGAGTGTTGCATGCTCAGCTTTGGTAGCCTACCAGTATGCATTTACATCCTTCCTTTATTGGGCCAGTGCACAGTGACGGACAAACACAAAAGATGCCTGCTTGTCAAAACTTTGCTCCACCACTCTACTTTCCAATTTTATTTTATTTATTGTGTGTGTACTGTGAAAGGAGGGAAACTGTTACAAAGAATGTGGTTTTTAATGTCTTATCTGGAAAATGAGCATCCACATGACACTCTTGCCTCTGATTTTTATGCTTCTGGCTTCATGTGTTGGAGAAATTATTCTTAAGTGATCACTGTAGCAAACTGAATATTTCTGTGCATCAGATACTTTTGTGAAACCAAACCTGTGGCTGCTGGTGAATCCCAACATTGCCTGCCCGATCCAGTACAACAAGATTGATGCTGACGTGGGGCCTGTGTGTGAACCTGCTGAGGAAAGCCAAACTGGGCTCCTGGAGACCCAATGTCCCCTGACAGCAGAGCTCCAGGTGTTTTCCTGCCATGATGGTCCTCTCCAGGGGGAGCTGCTGCAATCAGTTTCTTCTGAGTACACGGTACACACTAACCGCTCACAGCCACTCTATTATGCATCGCCTGTTTCTGTTTGCAGCGGCAACCTTACTTGGAGTGCTGGGTGTTTCTGCAGAGTCTCAATGAACATTTCATTTATTTTCTGGATTTGACATGTGAGCGTAGGATTAAACATTTGTGTTCATGGGCTATCCCAAGGCATTCATTAAAGACCAAACGCATTACCATTGACCAATAAACATGGGTCACAGGCCCAGTCTTTCATTATTTGGTGTAACTAATCAAAAGTGATTTCAGTCTCCACATCTTTTACATTTATTTAAATACACGTTAAGAACATTGCATTTAAAAATCCTGTAAGGATTGAAACAACCTGTATCTGTTAACTGTCAATAATCTGACCATCACTGATGATTAGGTCAAGAATGATGTCATCTCCTCTCAACCCGTCAAGAGCAGACGTAAGGGGAGGACCATAAAGCCCAGGGTGAGAACAATATCTTTGACCTGAACCAGTTTCCTTCAGTGGGATGCAGGCAGCTCATTACTCGCCGTTTTTGAAGTCTTGAGAACCCTTTTTTCCTCAGACAGGCTTTTGTCCAAATGAATTAAAATGAGAACATTTTCAATTAAAGCTACAGTGTTTTGGAGGAATTTAATGAATTGACCCAAACGAAAACAAATTAGGATTCGGTGTAAAATGTAATTTAACTGAGACAAAGTCAATGACGTGGCTGCGTATAAATGGGCATTTTGGAGAGACAGTTTCCTTAGTCCCAATAAAACTGCATCTACATATTCTGCAATAATTGGGCAAATGCCGTAGGCTCTCAGTGTTTCTCTTTATTGTCATTATTCTAGTTGCTCCTTTCTATGGTGCTTAACTACTCCCAGTTTTTGTGCATGTTTGAATTTTTAAACTGTTCAGTGTGTGTTTTTTAGTCTTATAATCATGAAGCTTTAAATGCAGGTTTTGGTTTTTTTTTTGGCTGGTCGTGATCTTTATGCTCTCACTGCATTAAAAACAGTTATGATTCTGTTATAGGAGGAATTTTGAGTGAAGAAAAGCTAAAAACAAAATTTATTGCTGCGTGCAAAAAATGCATTTCAGTGTTTGCTATTATCCACACACACAACAGCAGCCCCTCTCGCTCTTTTTTTTTTTTTTTTTTTTTTTTTTTTTTTTTTTTTTGCATTTGCGCTTGCTTGCAATGTGTTGCTTGCGCTCAACATTTCTGCTCGTCAGTGTTCAACTTTTTCTGTACACGGTTTTGTGGCAACAAACCAATCACAGACTTGGATGCAAAAAAAATCTGATTGGCTGTTTTGGTCTCCAATCAGCTCGAAATGCAATATCCCAGAATGCAGTTCATTTAGAATGGGGTTTGTGAGTGCTGTCTTTCAGGTGTGTGAATGTTAAAATTGTTTCAACGTGAATGGGCTTTTTATTTTTGTGTGTGGGGTTTGTTTTTGGGGTTTTTTTTGTTTTGTTTTTTTCTTTTCAGGACAATAAGCCTCTTAAACCAGGCTGCTGGCCCCGTCCACCAGTCAATTACTCCATCCTCATTGCCTTGGCGCTCAAGAGCAGCCATACAGGGAGCTTCAAAGTCCAGCAGATTTACAATTTCACCAGGTTAGGATTTGATTGTCTAATTGCCCACAAGGTTACTTCACCTTGCATGCTAAATGAAACACATGATTAGGTCTTTCAAAACATCAGATGGGTCCCTTTTCATTTAAGTTATGTTTGAACTGGATAAAACTGCTGCACTATCTGATGTGACTCTCTGCCCGTTCCCAGAGAGCACTTCCCATTTTTTCAGACGGCTCCAGACGGCTGGAAGAACACTATCCGACACAACTTGTGCTTCAACAGCAGTTTTCGCAAAACTTGCAACCAGCTGTGCAGAGATGGCAAGAGGAAGTCATGTTTTTGGCAACTTACTTTAGATGGCCAGCGGCGCCTTAAGGATGAGATCAACATGCTGACGGGAGAATCTTTAAAGCAGCTGGAGAAGAGCATGTCCCACCCAGGTAAATGGAAAGCAATCTTGATGTGAGGAAAGCTCATAGCTCCAGTTTACTGTCAGAGCTGGTAAGGATAATGGCAAGGAATTCAGTTTAGTACCACGTATGTAAAGAAATGGCTTTGGAATAAAACTCATTTTGAGTGTAGAATTAAGTTTGAGGTGCTGTTGGTTTGCAACAAATAACTGCTTTCTTTTTGTTTCAGATATAATTCGGAGCTTATTTCCTATGTGATTTCAGTTAAAGTGGGAAATGTGCATTAACCAGTAGCATAATAAAGCATGGTGTAAAAGATCCATCTGATGCAGTGTTCATTAGTCCAAATGTATTAATCTGTCTTCTTAAAAAAAAAAAAAAAAAAAAAAAATTCAAGGTTTGAAAAGTGCTTGAATTTCAGATGCGGTGCTTGAAAGTGTAACTGTATTTCATTCACCACAAATAACTATCGGAATAGTTTTCTTTTCAGATATAAAAATTGAGTCGCAAAATTTCCCCACCTGGGCTGCCTTGCGCCTGTTTCAACGTGTGACCCCCCCCCCCCCCCCCGTCCCTCCCTCGGACAGTCTGTGATGAGTGCGCTAACATACCTTGCTGTTTTAATGAGTGTTTGATGGAAAAACACAAATTTTCCAGTACGTGTACGTTACACATGCGTTTTTTTTTTTGTGTTTTTTTTTTTTGTTTGTTTTTTTTAAATTATGATTATTTTGCTATCAAACTCACTGGAGAAATGATTGAAATGCACTGTGTGATGCAGTATGGCAGCGCTATTATGGAATATGTTGTGAACTTAGCTAACATTACTTAGCAGTGATATGAGTTAATTTACTCAAGTGAGAGCTTTAAACATTAGCCCAATACATAACTAGCCAACTGAGGCTTTCTGATTAACCCTCTGGGGTCGACGGACCCAGAGTCTCCATTTCAACTTGGGTCGAACGTGTGGACTTCAAACTATACACCAGTTAAATTGTGTTGATAGGACACGTAAAACCGATGTTTTTTGTTTTTAATAAAACAGTGGCGTTTACTCTGGTGTTCTGGGAATCCATCCTACCTGGCAAACCGTCCTACCCGTTGTTTCTGCGCATGCCCACAACACACAATTCAGTGGCAAATTGTCCTACCTTTGTGAATATTTGCTAGAAAAATACTCTGACCGGTCAGAGTTACTGCCAAACCAACCTACCTTTGAATGTCACCTACAAGCAGTGTTGGGGAGTAACGGAATACATGTACCGCCGTTACATATTTAAAATACAAAATATGAGTAACTGTATTCCGTTACAGTTACCGTTTAAAAAGGTGGTATTTAGAATACAGTTACTTTGTTGAAATGGATTACACGGCGGTACTTCCCTGTTTCATATTGTGGCGGGTCAGGACTGTTTGGGTTTTGTTTGACAGCTACGTTCTGTTATTCCAGGCGGCAGCGTTACGGTTGCCATGGTTACGGGTGACCTCTCTCTCTGCGTGTTTCCTGGGTGAGAGAGCACCTGCTGTTGTTGTGCTAAGCTAAAAGGCAGAATGCTACAGGTATAGCTCTAAAGAATGTAGCATCATAGGCAGTGTAGTCCGTGCTGCAGGGAGAATGGCCTGCCATACCCGTTATGTGTCTGTGAGCGAGGGAGAGAAAAAGGGAAAAGTACGAGCTGTCATTGAGCAAAAACGGGAGCTGGAAGCATGTAAATATAATAATAACCACTGCAGCCAAGAAGAGTGCCTGACGAGCCCAGTTGTAAGTAAGCTATTAAGACTCAACTGTACACAGTGTTCGTGTTTTCCTCCAAAACAATAAGTTCTGTTGGAGCAGCCTTTCAACGCCTCTCTCTGTCTCTCACTAGCAAACTTGACCCAGACAACAAAGTAAAGCTAGTTTTCGGCTACGAGCCCGACACAGAACCCACCGTATTAGCCAGAGGTCCCTTTACTACGGTTCGGAGCCGCGGACCTTCAGTAACAGTAATAAATCACAGCAATAGTACATTCATGTAGTTGTAAACGGCATGATAATATATTAAGTAATCCAAAGTATTCAGAATACGTTACACTCATTGAGTAACGTAACGGAATACGTTACAGAATACATTTTGGGGCATGTATTCTGTAATGGAATACATTTTAAAAGTAACCTTCCCACTGCCTACAAGCATACTTAAACTGCTAAAATTTTGTGGCAAATCATCCTACTTTTGTTAATCTGAGCTAGAAGCATACTTTAATAACCACATTTCAGTGGCGAACCATCCTACCTTTCTGAATATGAGCTAGAAGCGTACTTTAACAGCTAAAAAATTTTTTGAGTTGCATAAATTTGTGTGCCGCCTTCTTTGACGCAGAACACCTGATTTTCCTGTAAATAGTTTTAAATGGTTGTATGAAAAACGTCTGAGCCTTGGATGCATTTTTAGGTAAATAGTACCATATAACTTTGTTTGCAAAACTTGTGCATATTTTTAAAGAATGTAAAATTTCTATTTGTATTTTAAGTTATAAAAATGATTCGTTAAACATGCTTGTGGTTTTTACAGTCAAAAATATGACTTTTTACTCGTATTCAATTTTTTTCTGAATTTAGATAAATTGTGCTGATCCAGTTTGTCAAAATAAGAAAATAACAGATTGGCAAGAAACAGTTTTTAAAGGTGAAATATAGAGGCCAAATCAAAAGTAGTCAAAAACGGCCAATTATACCCTGGACCTTAGAGGCTAAAAGCAAAGTTGTCACCAAGTATTGTTTATATTTGTGTATTGCTGCAGCTTTTTAAAGTATTAACTTGGTGCCTTGGTCCCTCAATGGTAATATGAGGGACTGATCCATATGGTCACAAAGGATAGAGACTTGTTTCTGTGTGACCAAAGTTCCCCGGTTTTCATTCAAAATGTGTTTATGGTCAGCACCTACACATCAAGCTACTTTAACATTATAAATGTCTTAAAGGTCACACTGAGACAGTACACAAATGTGTGTACTTTGTATATGAATATGTCATACTTTAAGGCTGCCTGTTTATTTAAGGGAGATGGACAAAATACATTGGAATTGTACATAATATCACAGATGACATGATACAAAGACTACATTAAACTTGTCTGTTTTCTTTTGCAAGACATTTGTCCTCATGTAAGTCTTTCCTTCATTTGACAACAATGAAATGCTTTCTGCATATGTGCCAACTGTCAGCAGTGATGGGAATAATGGCGTTACTTTTTTTCAGTAATAAGTAAAACTAATTACTATTCCTATTGTTACAACACCGTTACAGTTACAAGAAAATGCGGTCCGTTACTATTTTTTTCAACAAACAGACGGTTGAAGCTGTGTTCAGTTTACCGCGTCCTATATCCGTTGCATGGAAGTAGCTGTAAGTAATCTGGCCGCTACAACTTTAAGCAGCTGTGCGCTCCTTCGGACGGTAATCACGATCACTGTCTAGCACAACACCTGGAGCTAAGGGGGCAAAACAATCGCATGAGTTCTGCTGTTTGACTGAGGAAGAATAAAGTAGTCGTGGTAAGCCAATCACATGACCACTTAAAGACAAAGCAACACGGTAATGTATACCAGTTTTTAAATTGTGCTGATGGGCCATGTAAAACCAGAGTCATGATAAACAATATATATGCGTGTTGGTGTTTTTTTTTGTTTTTTTTTTTTTTTCTCAATAGTTTCATCACGTTCACTGTCCAAGTACGGTGGCCCCAAGAGACAAAGCACGTACAAGAGCTCCGGGACGCTAGGGGCATTGTTGAGCTTTTGTTACCTAGTAACTACTCAAGCCAGGAAGTACCAATGACCGGATTTGGGGTCTGCAGCCTTAAAGGCCGCATTTTAAGGCCGATTACGTCACACCGACACGACGAAGGCTGTCCCAATTCAAAGGCTGCTTGAAATGTGGCCCTCACATGCGTCCTTAATTTCCCTGAATTTTAAGGATGGGTCGGTGTAGCCTTCATGGCCCAACATATCCCAGACTTCATAGCGTGGCGGTGGTGTGGATAATTTTGTGGAGAAAAAACGGCGGGAGCGGACGAAAAGTAAACTTTCAGAAGTGCTGAATATAATGTCACTTATGCGCAAATGTTTTTATAATGAAGAACATTAAAACATTACTGTTGGCCACATGTCGGGAAAGTTATGTGACATTAGTGATGTTTGTACTAACTTGGTTTTAAAGCCTTTACTTTTAAATATACGCCGTTCAATAGTTGACTTTAATCTTACAGATAATGTGATGATTTTATGGATAATTAAACTCAGTCATATGTCCACAAACACAACAAGCAGAAAGTCAGTGATGCTGCTCTGTTTGCAGTCCTGAATATCACGGCACAAGCAGGATTCACTGCACTGTTAATGTTAGCTATGTTATATTGCTGCCTCTGTTCGGTGGTGTCGACCCAAACGGACTTTAACGTATGTTTGAACGAGCTGACGGTTCACTCGTTAAGCTGAAAGATGCTTTAATCACAGGAGTCACACATGTGTCCACTGTACCATCTGGGAACTCTTCTTGTTTAGCACTCGTAATAACACAAACACTAAATCCTCCTTCTCTTGTGCTGTTTTGTAGCAGTGTCTACACCTGAGACTGTCACCTGTCTGTCCTGCACTCTCTCTCTTTTTCTTTCTGATTGTGGAATAAAATTATGAACATTACGCTTGTGTTTGAATCCTGCAGCTTATCACACATTTGATTTCCATGTGTGACAACTGCAAGTGTCCAGATTGAGGACAGACTGAGGGACCCACTGCTGCACATCATCTGTGAGACTTTGCACCCCTGATGATCCACCAAGACAAACTCAGCAGTGTGTGAGGAGGAGGAAGAGCCAGCAGCAGCTGACAGATGGAGAGAATAGACAGACTGTTCCCTGTTTGTGAAGGACTGCTAGAAAAGTTTAACATAACTAATTGTCTGTCCTGAATCAGTCTTATTAGGTAATGTTCAAATAATTTGATCATTCCAGTGTTTTCAGTGTGGGAGAAAGTACTCAGGGCCTTCAAGTTACACACTATGAAAGGCAGCAAAACGTTTAATATTCAGAAACCTAAAGTATGTATCAGCAGCAGAATGGAGCTAAAAATGTTTGTTTCAGTTCTATGAAGCTTTGAGTATTTTGGATTAGTAGCACTGCTGTGTTTGTTGCATCATATTGCTGTAATTGTTTATATGCTTTATATATTCTAACCCATTTAGCAGAAGTCAGCCTGTTTAAGGCTCTGATATCTATTCTGTATGACTTAAAGCAGTTATGACATGGTCTGATTTTCTCACCCAATAAAGGAATATTCAATATATCAGTCTACTTTTCATTTTTATCTGAAACAGTTATCACAGCTTGTACATTTTCTTTTTATAAATATATGTATGCAATGAGCCAAATTTAGTAATGCCAACATACTGAAGGAACAACATTTGTCTCTTATATATGATACACCTATATATAAGCACTGTCAATATACATTTTGAACCAGCTGCAGACGTCAGAGTAACAACTGACTGACCCCCATATAAAGTGCGTTACAGTAGTCCACAGGGGAAGAAATAAAAGCATGGATCACGGTTTCAAAGTGCTGCCTAGAAAGAAAAGATTTCACTCTTGCCAGTTGCCTTAAATGATAAAAACTGGACTGGTCCAACTTAAAACCAAGGGCAATAACAACAGGTTTAAAATAAACTTCCAGGGGTTCCAAATCAAAAGAAGAGGACTCACAGGGGCCACTGGGTCCAAACACCAACAAATCTGTTTGTTTGTTTTTTCATTCAAATTTAAAAAGTTTAGAGCCAACCAAGCTTTAATGTCATCTAGGCATGTCAAGAGAGGTTTTATTCAGATGCCATCCTTCTGCTTCAGAGGCAAATAAATTTGGCAGTCATTCCTATATACTTGTCTTTGAGTGAAGATTTAAGGTGATAAGACATGTAAATAACGGCAACTTGAATCTGTACTGAGGCTCAGTATTTGACACAGTTCATGTTCACTGCTGTAATAGCTAATAATGATTAATATAATAACTATAATATTGGCCATATTATATTTACATTACCAAAGTGATAGGACTTTAGTCTCATGAAAAACATTAGCTAATTGTTATTTGCTAGCTAATCTTAAATGAGTGTTCAGTAGCCTACAGAAATGAAGCCCAACAATCATGTTTTACTGTCCTGTGGTCTCAGCCTCAGATACTTATTTAAAAAAATTAAATCACACAAAGCTCTTGTAGAAACAAACAAACAGATGAACAAAATATGTTCTCCTTCATTTCTGTCAAACAAAGTTGTATGACATGTTTCCAACGGTTAGTATCATGGTTGCTAGGCAACCTGGGAAGGGCGACGGAGACTAGACCGTCCCATACAGCCCATGTGTTTGCAACAAACTTTTTTTTTTTTTTTTTTTTTTTTTTTGTTCTTTTGCCTGTCCCGTTTGGCTCTTTTGCCATCAGAATTATTGTCTAAAGGCGAAGAAAGATGCCCAACGGTTTTTCTTTACCAAATTGACCATCCCAGCTTTGCCGTAATGGTCCATTTGATTCACCTTTTATTCTTTATTTTATTTTCACTTGCTGAATACGGGACAGACTTGACTGGGGGAAAGAAAAGGGAGAAAGAAAGAGGGAAAGAAAAACAGTTGAGAAGAGGGACGGGGGAGAAGGGCAAAAAACAAAAACCAACAGAATAAGCAAAAAAAAAAAAAAAAAAAAAAAAAAAAATACATATATCGATCACCTGGATCACCTGTTGAGAAAGAAAAAAGAAAACAAGCAGAAGAAAACGAGAGTAATACAATAAACAACATCACAATGATATATGGGAATATGACAGTAAATACTAAATATTAAACATTATTGTGCAGCACGTAAGATCGACAGCACAGTGTGCATTGAGGTAGGAGCCAAAAAGGGTGTAGTTTGTGTGTGTGATCACCCGTGTGTACACCTGTGAGCATGGACGCGCTTGTTTTCTTAAAAGGTTCCCTCATGTAATGATCTGCTAGAGGGTGTGGGGGGCCACTGCCCCGTCCTCCAGGGCATGAAGCAGGTATGGAGGAGATCAAAACTCCAGACATCCAGAGGCCCCCAGAACACAAGAGACCAAGGAAGACCAACAGAGGGGCAGCCGTGCCACTGTCCCAGAAAGAGCTGAGGAGAGTCCCAGATGAGGGGTCACCCAGCAGCCACGGAGCAGAAGCCAGGGGGGGTTGCAGCGACGTGCCCGTAAGCTCCGCCGGCAGCCAGCTGTGCCTGAGTGACCGAGCCCCAGGCCGAGAGGCCGGGGGCACCCCACCTCCGAAGTGGCCCAAGCGAGCCCCAGGCTCCAGGCCCCGATAAGCAGCCGCCAAGGAGTGAGCCGGTGTGTACCCGGACGCCCACCCCCGGACACAAAGAACCACCAACGCACCGATGTCTGAGGGAGTCCGCCCCCGGCAGGGGAAGTGGTGGGGGGAGATAGGCCTCCAAACCTTGGAGGGCCTGAGCTGTCCTCAGAGAGGTGGCGTCTGATACCCAACCTGACATATGGACACAGACATACAGGCACACACAGATACAAACATCCATTCCCACCCTCATGCTCTCATATGCACTTACTCCACACTTAACCAACGTGGAGACAGACATAAAGAGACGCTGTACACACAATCACACTCCCCAAGCGTACTCTACGAACCGGGTCTAGGTACCCTTGCCCCTGGAGGGGGGAACCGCACCCAGACCCAGGTTGTGTTACCCTTTTTCCCTGCGGTGGGGAGAAGCAGACCGCCCCGACTCCGCAGCAGCAGGGAGGCCCCACATTCCGGACCCCAGTCGGACGGCCAACTCCTCCTCCTAGCCCCCCTGCTCCAGCAGACCGCAGAGAACGAGGGTGAGAGAAGACTCCTAACCTCCCTCCACCCGCTCATTGTAGTGTTGATGTATGTGTGTTCTAAGGTGCATTTAAAACCCAGGAGGGCATGGAGCTACCTGCCAGAGAGCAGCAGGTAAGCGCATAGTCCCTCCTGCTAGCCCTCAATGTCTACGTGTATTTAAAATTGAGAGGTGGGCAACGACGCCAGGGGTGAGGTGTACACCCTGATGGTAATTGGGATTCCGTGTAGCGTGCCCACCCCCAAGATCCTATATGTATGTGTAATGAGAGTGTGAGTAATGTGAATGTCTAAGTTGCGGGATAAAATTGAGGCAGAGGCAGCCAGAAGGGGACAGAGGGAGGGGGGGGGGGGGGGGGTTACCTCCTCTGCACCCTGGTGACACACCCCTACTCCAAGGCCCTGCATATGTGGGTGGTTGTGGTGGAGCGGGAAGAGGGAGGCAGCTGGAGATGGGGAGGGAAGGAAGGGAGGGGCAAGTGACCCCTCCCTGGGGCCAGCTCCCCCGCTGACCCCAGTAGGCACCCCCATACTCCGCGACCCGCCAGGGAAGGGGGGCCCAGGCCCATCCGAACCGGGGCCCAGTGCAGCGGCGCCGCCCGGCCCCACAGAGCCCGGGGCAGTCCACCCAACCCCACCACAGAGAAAACTGCACCCACCCCATCATCCACTCATCTTCCAGACTACATAAGACAATAGACGCCCAGGCTGAGATCTTCCTCCACCTCTCCTGTATCTCCCCCTCTTGCAGAGAGAGTTCCTGAGAGAGGAAAGCTCCTGCAAGATGTGACAACCCCCCCCCCACCAGTTGAAGAGCCCCCCAGGTGGCTCGGCGCACCGGCGGCACCCCGCGCCAGTGGTGGGCCCCCATATACCCACCGGCCCACAACCCCGGCAACACACCAACCAGGACCCAGGCCCCCGAGGCCCGGCCAGGGCCCCAGGCCAGAGCCGGAGCGCCCCCAGAACCTCACGCCCGTCCCGGACCCACCCAGGGGCAGCCAGGCTACCAGGTCAGTAACCCCCGTCCGTCAGCACAGACCCTCCCCTAGCCCCGCTGCACGTAGCCACGAGGAAACCGTCACCTAAGAGCCAACAGAGCCCCTAATTGGCCATGACCGCTACCCCGGGTTGAGCCCCCCAAGGAAGATGCTCCCGGGGGAACCCCCCGACGCCCTAAGCCTGACCCTACCCCCACACCAATCACAACAGTGAAGGCGAGACCAAAATATGACCCCCCACCCCCACTAGGTGATGGAGCTGATCAGAGGAGCCCAGAGCGATTGATCTGATGTGGTGGCAGAGGCTGTATCAAGACTAATGTAATCTAATAGATAATTTCTATATTGGTTAGAATTAAGATTGTTTTTATTTTTCCAGTTCATGAGGACTGTTTTCTTGGCTATGCATAGGGCAGTGAAAACCATATGGGCTATATTCTTTTCTGAAGTGACATTATCTAAGCTGCCCAACAAACACACTAAGGGGGAAGTTGGAATGTTACATTTCAGACACTTTGATAAGTCTTCACATATCTCGCGCCAAAACTTCTGAACTGGTGGACAGAACCAAAGAGCATGGATATAATTGTCCGGTGAATTGGTTTGGCAGTGTGAGCAGTTGTTGGTAGATGCAAAGCCCATCTTGAACATCCGATGACCTGTATAGTGCACTCTATGTAGTATTTTGTATTGAATTAATTGAAGACTGGGATTTTTGATTAGATGAAAGGTTTTTAAGCAAATCTGAGACCAGACGTTTTGGTCTAAGTTAACTGATAAATCCGCTTCCCATTTTGCAATAGGAAGTGATATTGATTCATCTGTTTTAGAAAGCATTCTGTATATTTTGGATAGCAATTTGGGGGTTTTAAGAGTAAAAAATTGAACCACACTTGGTGGTGTTTGTAGTTCAACTTGACCCGGTTTAAATTTCTTTTTTATTATGGATTTAATTTGTTGATATTCTAAAAATCTTTTCTTGTTGATCCCATATTGTGTAACTAGTCTGTCAAATGAAATAAATTCTGTTCCTTCTAGTATATGTTCTACATATTTGATTCCTTTACCATTCCAATCTGAAAAGTTTATCATATTATTGTTTTGTAATATGTCAGGGTTGTTCCAGATAGGTGTACGTTTGCATGGGATTAATGAAGACTCTGTCAACTTCAGAAACTCCCACCATGCTGTCAGAGAAGAGCTGATGTTGATGCTTTTGAAGCATTCATGTCGTTGGATGTTTGAGCTGATAAATGGTAGATCTGAAATCTCTAGATTATTGCAAAGTGCTTGTTCTACATCTAGCCAAGGTTCATCTAAAAGGGTATGTTTTAGCCATCCTGAGATAAACTGAAGCCTGTTGGCTAAGAAGTAGTGCTGAAAGTTAGGTAGTTCTAATCCTCCTTTATCCTTGGTCTTTTGTAGTGTTTTTAAGCTTATACGTGGGGGCTTATTTTTCCAAAGGAATTTGGACATATATGAATCTAGAGATCTGAACCAATCTTGCGGCGGTTTAGTTGGGATCATTGAGAATAAATAATTTATTTTTGGTAATACCATCATTTTTATAGCAGCAACCCTTCCCATGAGTGATATGGGTAGACATTTCCATCTAGCCAGATCACCTTCTACTTTCTTTAAAAGTGGGGTATGGTTTAATTTAGTTAGATCTGCAAGCTTGGGAGAAATATTAATACCTAAATATTTTATATTTCCCGATTGCAGTGGAGTAGAAGAGGAATTATGGAAGCAGCAATTAATAGGAAGGACTGTAGATTTTGACCAGTTAATTGAGTAATCTGATATTCTTGCAAAAGAGTTTATCAATTCAATCACCCCAGAGATATTGGTTTGTGAATTTTGGAGAAAGAGTAACAGATCATCAGCATAAAGGCTGATTTTATGTTCCACGTTCTTGCATTTTATGCCCTTAATTGCTGAATTCTGTCTAATTGCTGCTGCTAGTGGTTCGATAAAAATTGCAAACAGTGAAGGGGAGAGTGGGCATCCCTGCCTGGTGCCCCTCAGGAGACATAAGCTGGAGGATGTCTGGTCATTTGTTCTGACACAAGCTGTTGGGGAATTATATAATATTTTTAACCAGTTGATGAAAGAAGATCCAAAACCAAATTTGTGTGAAGTTGCAAATAGAAATTTCCAGTTAACTCTGTCAAACGCTTTTTCTGCATCTAAGGAAAATATTGTAGTTTCAAGGTTTTTACTGTATGAGTAGTCTATCAAATTAAGTAATCTACGTGTATTTGTTGATGAGTGCCTACCTTTTATGAAACCAGTTTGGTCAGGATGAATTAAGAGGGGGGTTATTTTCTCTAGTCTCTTCGAGAGAGCTTTGCAGATTATTTTGAGGTCTACATTAATAAGGGATATTGGACGATAGCTTGAGGGATATACAGGGTCTTTGCCTGGTTTTAGCAGGAGATTAATGTTTGCAGAATTCATATTTGATGGAAGTCTGCCCTTTTCTTTGATTTCTAACAACGTTCTGTAAAAAACTGGTGCTAGAATCGTCCAGAATTCTTTGTAGAATTCTGCAGGAAAGCCGTCTGGACCTGGAGCCTTATTATTGGACATACTTATCAGGGCTTCCTGGAGTTCACCTGATGTCAGTGGCGAATCCAGTGCCATTGCTTGAGCTTCTAATAATTTTGGGAGAGTTATGTTGTCTAAAAATTGATCAATTTCCTTTTTAGATGGGTTTATTTGTGGTGAATACAACGTTTTATAGAAATCCCTGAAAATGTTGTTTATTTGTTTCGGTTCATATATTGTGTTCCCAGATGAATCTTGAACAGCACATATAGTTGTTTTTTCTTTATTTATTTTTAGCTGGTTTGCTAGAAATTGACCGGATTTATTACTATGTTCATAATTTTGTAAGCGTAGTCTTTGTACTAAGAATTTTGTTTTTCTATCAATTATCTCATTTAATTCTAGTTTTGTTTTGCGTATTTTGTTCAATGTTTCCTGATCTTGGTGGGACGCGTAGGCTTCTTCTAGTGATTTGATGTTTTTTTCTAATTCCTGAATATTTTTGTTTTCTTTTTTCTTTTTATGTGATGAGAAAGAAATTATTTTACCTCTCATCACAGCTTTCCCTGCTTCCCATAAAACAGAAGCTGATGTTCCGGGAGTGTCATTAAAGTCTAAATATGAAGTCCACTCTTTTTTAAAATATTTAATAAAGTCTTCATCTTTAAGCAGTGATGTATTAAATCTCCAGTTTTTACTTGGCATAGTATTATTCTTGTGCATTAGTGTTAAAGATACAGGAGCATGATCGCTGACAGCTATAGGGTGAATCTCAGTGTCTGAAACGTCACTCAGCAGTGAGCTGCTGACCAAAAAATAATCTAGACGAGAGTAGGAGTGATAAACATGTGAAAAAAAAGTATATTCCTTACTGGTGGGGTGAAGGGAGCGCCATGCATCGCAAAGACCAAAGTCGCTCATATACTGTTTGATTATATTTGTGGACTGCCAATTACGCTGAGTTCCTGCTGTATTGAGCCTATCCATTTCTTCATTCAGTCCAAGGTTGAGGTCGCCTCCAAGCACAAGTGTGCCATCTAAGTGTTCAGAGAGTGCACTGAAAAAACCGTGAAAGAATGAGGGATCATCAACATTTGGACCATATACACTTACAATACATAGCTTTTTATCAAGTATAGATAGTTTAATGATTAAGAATCTGCCCTCTGGATCTATAACTGTATCGAGTACTGTGAAATTAATTTTTTTATGGATTAAAATTGCTACTCCCCTTTGTCTAGAATTATAACAAGCTGAGAACACATTAGGAAACTCAGGTGTTTTAAGTTCATTCGAACCTCTAAGAGGTCTGTGGGTCTCTTGTAAAAGGACAACATCTGCCTGTAGTTTTTTGAGTTGGTTAAATATTTTTAACCTCTTTTCTCTGGAGCCAGCTCCATTTACATTCCATGTAACGAATCTTAGTGCACCCATAGATGTCTGTACATAACTAGGGGTGTACTCTGTGTGTGTCGCTTAGACAGGTGGAGAGAATACATCACTTGTTCATAAATAAGGAGAGGGAGAGAGAGAAAAAATGTGTGGCAAGATGCTCCCTGAGTCTGACTATGTGTTTGCATATTTACTAATATGAGTATGCTTGGCTTAAGTGTGTGTATCCTGTAGGTCTGTGTGCGCTGTCTGACTGATGTAAATGTGCTGCCGTTGAGCGCATGACTGTGCGTGATCGTGCAGTGAGTAAGTGTCGAAATAAATGATGTTGTTTGTGGATGAGTGTGGAAGCAGGTGATCGAAGCAGTGAAAGAAATAAAGAAAGAAACCAAGGACGAGGGTGAGCAGCATAAAAACAAGAGGGGGAAAAGAGAGAAGAAAAAAAAAAAAAAAAACGAGAAGAGAGAAAAGAAAACGTAAACATTCCAATTAAATCACTGACGGAGAGTGACGGTGTTAATACTGCTATGAAATCACACTTAAGATGCGATTTGATACCGGTAAGTTAAACAGATGTTAATGCAAGTTAGTGTGAGTGGATAGGGAAAGGGTGTAGCGGATTCTTATCTGGTCTGAAGTTAATACAGCCACGGAGTGATGTTGGGGTCGCGGTGGAGCTGTCCGTCCACGTACAGCCGGTCCACAGCGATGACAGCGCGGGAGCCTTTCTGGATGAAGCCGCGTCGAATTGGGAAGAGGACCCTGCGTCGTTCCAGGATCTCTTTGGGGAACTGATCGTTCACGCTGAAGTCCGTTCCTTTTAATTCCCTGCCGCGGCTTTTCACATGTTGCTTTTGTTTGAAGTGGCAAACAAGTTTGCAACAAACTTGCCGTTTATTTTGCAAATCGAGTTCAACACTGCCCCTACCGTCCTGGAGCACTTCCGTTGTGATTTGGAGTTTGCATGTGTTTTGGAGTTTGCATGTGTTTTGGAGTTTGTACGTGTTTTGGAGTTTGTACATGTTTTGGATTTTGTATGTGTTTTGGAGTTTGTACGTGTTTTGGAGTTTGCATGTTTTGTATTTTGTACGTGTTTTGGAGTTTACATGTGTTTTGGATTTTGTACGCGTTTTGGAGTTTGCACGTGTTTTGGAGTTTGCATGTGTTTTGGATTTTGTACGTGTTTTGGAGTTTGTACATGTTTTGGATTTTGTACGTGTTTTGGAGTTTGTACGTGTTTTGGAGTTTGCACGTGTTTTGGAGTTTGCACGCATTTTGGATTTTGTACGTGTTTTGGAGTTTGTACGTGTTTTGGATTTTGCACGCATTTTGGATTTTGTATGTGTTTTGGATTTTGTGTGTGCTATTTGGAATTTGTAAGTGTTTTGGAGTTTGTACATGCTTTGTCTCTAGGGGCCACCGTATCTAAGGACAGCGCTAGCAAGCACTCTCTGCTTACGACCAAAAATAAAAACATGGGAAGTTTTAGGAGTGACAGCGAGAGAGACAGAGAGAGAGAGCAGAAAAAGAGAGAGCGAGTTTTGAGGCAAGGCAAGTTTATTTATTTAGCACAATTCAACAAGGTGATTCAAAGTGCTTTACAGAGACATTAAAAAACAAAAACAAATAAAAAGCATGATTTAAAATTGATTTAAAAAACAGTAGGTAAAATCAGAACAGTAGATAAAATCAGTAGTTAAAATGTAAATTTTGAAATTTAAGCTTAAAAGTGTTGATTTGGTGTTTTATTCAAATGCAGCTGAGAACAGGTGAGTCTTCAACCTGGATTTAAATAAACCGAGTGTTTCAGCTGATCTGAGGCTTTCTGGGAGTTTGTTCCAGATACAACAGTTCCTGTTGAGACATCAGATCTTTTATCCTTGAAATATTCATGAGGTGATAGTAAGCTGACTTTGTTATTGTCTTAATGTGTTTTTCTAAGTTCAGGTCTGCATCCATCACTACACCCAAATTTCTCGCCTGGTTTGTGGTTTTTAGGTGTATAGATTGAAGTTCTCTGGTGACCTGTAATTGTTTTTCTTTGGCACCAAAGACTATTGCTTCAGTTTTGTTTTTGTTTAGCAGGAGAAAATTGTGGCACAACCAGTCATTAATTTCCTCAATGCATTTACCAAGAGCCTGTACAGGGCCTCAGTCTCCTGGTGACATTGTGATATATATTTGTGTGTCATCTGCATAGCTGTGAAAGTTCATTTTGTTGTTCTTTATAATCTGTGCCAGTGGGAGCATGTAAATGTTAAACAGAAGGGGTCCCAAGATGGAACCTTGGGGAACTCCACATGTAATACTTGTCTGCTCAGATGTGAAGTTACCCATTGACACAAAGTATTTCCTGTTTTCTAAGTATGTTTTGAACCAGTTTAGTACAGTTCCTGTAAGACCTGCCCAGTTCTCCAGTCATTTTAGTAATATGTTGTGGTCAACTGTATCAAATGCTGCACTGAGATCCAGTAAAACTAAGACTGTGAGAGATTGTGACGTTTAGCGTGTTTGGAGTGTGTAGTTAATGTGTTTTCTTGTGTAGTTAGTGTGTAGTGTTGTGGATAGGTTTGTTTTGTGTGTCAGAACAATGAGGCGACTGTTGTCTCCAGGTAGAAACAGGAGTGATACACCTGCTGCTGTCAGACCTGCAGGTATCAGGCTGTGATGTTCTCCTTTATAGTGGACAGAAATAATTTTTTTGGAGTGGCACAAATAATTTGTGTGGCTTATTGAATGCAGAACAGCTGATTGTTCTGTAAATAGTTTGAAATGGTTATAAAAAAGGGTAAAAGGTAAATGGATGCAAATAACATTGTTGTTTACGAAACTTGTGCATAGGATTTTAAAATTGACAATTTATATTTGCACTTAAAGTTATGAAATATTATTCATTAAACATGTTTGTGGTTGTTATAGTAAAAAATGTAACTTTTCCTACTCAGATTTTTTTTGTGTGATTTTAGATCATTTGTGTTAGTACAGTATGTCAAAATGAAAACATAACTGTAAATTCAGACACATGAGGTTGTGCTGAAAAGGATGATACCAAACAAGGCAAAGTAAATAGTTTTTAAAGGTAAAATGTGGAGGGAAAATCAAAAGTAGTTAAAAATGGCCGATTATACCCTGGACCCCAGAGGGTTAAACTTTTTTTTTTAAAGTAACGCAACAGTTACTTTTCAAGTAATTACTGTTAGAATATTGTAACTCAGTTACTAACTCAGTTAGTAAGAAGTAACTAGTAACTATAATTAATTACTTTTTCCAAAGTAACTTGCCCAACACTGGCTGTCAGTCAGTGCATATGTACATGTTTCTGCTAGTTTGATGTTGGCGGCTCATCGGCCAGCAGCAGGTATTTCTTTGTAAACACTGGAGCATCCCACTCTGCAAAAAAGGCAACATGATGCATCAGAGCAGGTAGGTGCACCAACTATGCACTATGACTGTTACTTAACTAGAGGTATAATTCTCTTCTAGATGAATATGAATATGAAGCACAGCGAAAGTGGCTTAATGCTCTCTGTACAACAGAATTTGTCTGACAGTGAAGAGCATCTTGACACGCGATTGCGGGTCCCGCGAAAATTGGGAAGCCAATTTGCCTCGCTGAAACGCGCGTCAGTGTACCGTGTCTGACGCATTTGGCTCGCGAATAAAACCACGCGCGTCAGTTTTTGTGTTGCATTTTGCGCATACGCACGTTTCGTTACCGCACTCACGTTACCGCTCGAGTTGGAAACATCTGTACTCCAGCGTCAAATCGCGCCGCGACAACCAATCAGGAGCCTGGTGACGTGGCTATGACCTAGGTCAAAGGGGCAGATCCAGCCAAAGCCCTTCATTCTTCAATGGCTAATCAACGCCGTAGCAAACAATCCAGAGCTGTACGACACCAGCTGCTTTCTGTACCGAGACAGGAATATAAAGGACCGAGCTTGGAGGAAGATTTGTGAAGAGATCGGGCAACCTGGTAAGTTCATCCATTTCTCTTTTGAAAGTTTTCACTGATCCGGGGAAGCCGCACAAAAGCTAGCAAGCCATCGCTATTTTCCCACTGATGTACAAATACCGTTCTGCTTTTATGCATGTTGTCATATAGGAATATATTTTATTGTTTATTAATAAACAGCACACAGTGGTCCCGCTGTTCATCCATCGCTGCCTCGCTTTTTTGCTTATTTTTTTATTGCAGTACAGCATTGCATTCTGCAGCCTGATTGACAAATCTCCTCCTTGCTGTGTCTTGTAGGAATGTTTAGCTTATTTTAGAGTTTAGAAATGTGTTAACATAGAATGTAGAATTATTGTAGAGACACTGACACTGCCCTCAATGTAATTGTAGGATACCCCTCCCCCAGTTGAACTGTGAAAGGTCTCAACATTTGTAACTGGATAACTGTGGTCTGGAAGGGAGATGTTTTTTTTATGACCTCTAGGGAGTCACCTACACCCACAGTGTTTTAACTGTCACGCACACACATCCACACGCACACTCACTCACGGGCACTCACATAGACACGCGGGAACACGCACATGTAGGCATTCACATGCTGGCACACACACAACTAAAAGTATGTAGACATAGCACTTAGTTTTATGGCACCTTGTAGAGGGTTGAGAAGGGGGGTCACTTATACAAAACTGCATAGTGATGGTAAATTTGATTCTTTTTACTGAATCGAGTTTTAATGAGTCACTCACCAAAGTGAATCGGGTTTTTTGAGTCATTTGATTCACTGAGTCAGTTGACCAGAGAGTGCAAAAAATTTACATTTTCACTCAAACTTAATTTGTTTCTCTTTTCATGTAAATCCCACTGCTAAGATGAATGATTCTAAAAAAACAACAACTATTTTATAGAGCAAAAAAGAGCAAAAAGATTTCTAAAATTAAGCAATTTCCTATCAAAATTGCTTAATAAACATTTATTTTGTTTATTTTTATTTTATTAGTATTTTCCTTAAATGTGTTAAATATATATTTTCTCATCTAAATGTCCACTGAGCTGTGAGCCAGGGGGCGGTAATGCGCCTTAACATTGGTTGCCAACCAAGAAGAAGAAGAAGCTGTGAGCCAGGAGGGAGGGGGTGAGTGAGTGAGTGATTCGTTCGCTCGCTCTATGATTCAGCACAGGAGGGAGGGGGTGAGTGAGTGATTCGTTCGCTCGCTCTATGATTCAGCACAGGAGGGAGGGGGTGAGCGAGTGAGTGATTCGTTCGTTCGCTCTATGATTCAGCACAGGAGGGAGGGGGTTAGTGAGTCCTGAGTGATTTGTTCGCTCTATGATTCAGCACAGGAGGGAGGGGGTTAGTACGGTGGCCCTGAGAGGCCAAACGGACTGCAACTTCAGAAAACACTTGCAAAAAGAAAAATGCTGCAAAAAGAAAAATGCTGCAAAAAGAAAAACACCTGCAAAAAGAAAAACACTTGCAAAAAGAAAAACACTTGCAAAAAGAAAAACGCTGCAAAAAGAAAAACACTTGCAAAAAGAAAAATGCTGCAAAAAGAAAAACACTTGCAAAAAGAAAAACGCTGCAAAAAGAAAAGCGCTGCAAAAAGAAAAGCGCTGCAAAAGCACACACAACACAACAGAAATAGGAAAAAACACAACGGAAATGTTTCTGGGGAGACAATAACCGGACGGACCAGTTGACCAAAACATGCTAACAAGTGCACTGGGACTGGGAGACACTTCAACGAATTGTCTCCCAGTCCCAGTGCACGAATCTCGTTCACGAATCGAACATCACTACCCTGGATCTCCTGCCCTCACAGGTCCTAGCCCCGCGTCCGAGACTAGGTGGGGTAACCAAACCCGTGAGACACACAGCCCTCAGCTGGCGACGAGGCCTTAAACCCCGCTTTCTAACTAATAGTAACACAAGTTTCCTGCTTTAACGCACGAGGACGAGCACAACACCGCCACTTTTTTCCTAATAACTAAGACGGATGAAACACCGATTCTACTAATCCGTAACAAACGTCTCCTGCTTTAACGCACTGAGATTTTCTTACGGGGCGCTAAACATCAACTTGGAGTTCTTATCAAAAGTCTCTTGCTTTAGTCGCTCACAGTACGCTAAACATCAACTTGGAGTTCTTAACAAAAGTCTCTTGCTTTAACGCACTGAGATGGACCCTAGCCGCCTTTTTTTTCTCTACTGAGTGAATTTACACTGCGATACGTTCAACTTAGCGAACAGATAATTTAGGCTTTAAACAATATGCACGGTTCGAAAATAAACAGGTCGTGCTTACCTTTTAATCATGTGAGCTAGCTCTCTGTTCGCCTCGTTTCACGATCTCAGCTCTGCCAATTCCTCTCTGGGCCTCGAGCGAATCCCGGGTTTCACGGCACCAAAACTGTTGCAAAAGCAGTTTCACCCCGGTTCGTATATTCGTCAGGACTCCAGAAAGAACACCGGGACTCAGAGTCAATTAACAACACTTTTATTAATACACGCTTATTGATTAGACCTTCTAGAAGGGAGATGTACAGGACCCTGGACTTTCTCTGCAGATCTCAACTCCTTTGTCTGATACATGCAGTTTTAGTGATGTTCGATTCGTGAAGGAATCGTTCAATACTCGAGAATCACTTTACTGACTCGTGAATCACGATTCACAAGCCCAACTGACTCACTGACTCATCCCTGTTTCTGTTAGCAAACTAATTCGCTTAGTAGAAATATATCTAGCTTATAATTACAATTGTGGGGGGGAACAACAGCCAGTTTCTTAACAAAAGCATTTCTGCTCTGAACTGGGAGAAAAAACTCTGAGTAGAAGCTCACATCAAGAAAATAGCTCCTCGGTTCACAGTAACATCGCTCTGCTAACATGCTAACAGCACATTTGAGCTATTCACCCCCTCCCTCCTGTGCTGAACCGTAAGCTTAAGCAAATATCTCAGGACTCACTAACCTACGGTGGCCCTGAGAGGCCAAACGGACTGCAACTTCAGAAAACACTTGCAAAAAGAAAAATGCTGCAAAAAGAAAAATGCTGCAAAAAGAAAAACACCTGCAAAAAGAAAAACACTTGCAAAAAGAAAAACGCTGCAAAAAGAAAAACGCTGCAAAAAGAAAAACACTTGCAAAAAGAAAAACGCTGCAAAAAGAAAAATGCTGCAAAAAGAAAAATGCTGCAAAAAGAAAAACACTTGCAAAAAGAAAAATGCTGCAAAAAGAAAAAACACTTGCAAAAAGAAAAATGCTGCAAAAAGAAAAACGCTGCAAAAAGAAAAGCGCTACAAAAAGAAAAGTGCTGCAAAAGCACACACAACACAACGGAAATAGGAAAAAACACAACGGAAATGTTTCTGGGGAGACAATAACCGGACGGACCAGTTGACCAAAACATGCTAACAAGTGCACTGGGACTGGGAGACACTTCAACGAAGTGGAAGCAGAGCGGCCAAAGAGTAAACTTTCAAAAGTAAGTTCTGAATATTATGTCACTTATTTATGTGCAAATGTTTAATAACGAGGAACAATAAAACATTACTGTTGGCCACATGCCGGCAAAGTTATGTGACATTAGCGATGTTTGTACTTTCAGCGTTTACTTTGTTTTAAAGTCTTTACTTTATACGCCGTTCGATAGTCGACCTTAATCTTACAGAGAATGTGATGATTTTGTGGATAATTAAAGTCAGTCATATATCCACAAACACAACAGGCTGAAAGTCAGTGATGCTGCTCGGTTTGCAGTCCTGAATATCACGGCACAAGCAGGATTCACTGCACTGTTAATGTTAGCTATGTTATATTGCTGCCTCTGTTCGGTGGTGTTGAGCCAAACGGACTTTAACGTGTGTTTGAACGAGCTGACGGTTCACTCATTGTAGCGACTTCCACAGTCGCTAGAGGCCGGGGATGGAGCCCGCGCCTATTTGCCTGACGCGCTGTCAACTTTAGCAATAATGCGAGAGGTGGAATTGTTTGCTTGTTTATTAGTTATTATAAGTGTTTACAGAGTAATGTCATCTCGAGATTTGGACTCTTACAACGTCACAGGCTCTAATGTAACAAGACGAAACATGTTGTGCAGCGGTCAACAAAAACTACGGCTACCCAGCCCTCCTCTCTGTCAAAATCAAAACCAGTGAATGACAGACTGACAACGCCCTCTTAATGTCACCGCTAGCACCCACGTGACTCCCATTACACATCACCATAGCAACCAAACAAATGAAAACCCAGTGATCATCAAAAAATTCAATACATTTAATTATGGTTCCTACACTCATTAAGCTGAAAGAAAGAGGCTTTAATCACAGCAGTCACACATGTGTCCACTGTACCAGCTGGGAACTCTTCTTGTTTAGCACTTGTAATAACACTAAATCCTTCTATTTGTAGCAGTGTATACACCTGAGACTGTCACCTGTCTGTCTGTCCTGCACTCTCTCTCTGTTTCTTTCTCTCTGATTGTGGAATAAAAGTATGAACATGTATTTATAAGTTACACTTGTGTTTGAATCCTGCAGCTTATCACACATTTGATTTCCATGTGTGACGACTGCAGGTGTCCAAAGTGAGGACAGACTGAGGGACCCACTGCTGCACATCATCTGTGAGGCTTGCACCCCTGATGATCCACCAGGACAAACTCAGCAGTGTGTGAGGAAGAGGAGGAGGAAGAGCCAGCAGCAGCTGACAGATGGAGAGAATAGACAGACTGTTCCCTGTTTGTGAAGGACTGCTAGGAAAGTTTAGAATAACTAATTGTCTGTCCTGAATCAGTCTTATTAGGTAATGTTCAAATAGTTTTATCATCCCAGTGTTTGCAGTGTGGGAGAAAGTACTCAGGGCCTTCAAGTTACACACTATGAAAGGCAGCAACAAGTTTAATGTTCAGAAACCTGGTCACAATACATAATGGAAACGTTGCCATTATACACAAAAAAAGAAACAAAACAAAACAAACCAAAAAAAAAAAAAAAAAAAAGGAAACCCCCCCTCCCTCCCCACCCGAGGCTCATGTAAAGAGAAACAAAACAAAACAAACAAAAAATGTATGTCACACATCTGGAAAATACGTTTTTATATAGTCAATAAATGGGTTCCAAGTCGCAGAGAATTTTTGTTGTGATGGGAGAACTCTGTATCTAAGTTTTTCCAGTGGTAAAAAGAAAAGCACCTCCTTTAACCATTGTATGTATGAAGGAGCCTTATCAGACTTCCAGTGGAATAGAATAAGTCTACGGGCAAGCAATGTAGCAAATGCTATGGCATTTTCCTGAGATTTACTCGTTTTGTATTGAGATGGCATAACTCCAAAAATGCCAATGCGGAAATCAAGCACTAAGTTCTGCGCACTGATATGAGATAATGCTTTAAATATATTTCCCCAGTAATTATCCAGGTTCGGACAAGACCACATCATGTGACCCTCATTTGCTGGATTATGTCCACACCTGGGACAGGCAGGATCGACTTCTGGGAAAAATTTTGAAAGCCTCTCTTTTGTATAATGAAGACGATGAAGAATTTTAAACTGAATTAAACCATGGCGAATGCAAAAGGAGGAAGTATGTATACGATTTAAACAAGATCTCCACTCATCATCAGATAGATCCACCCCAATGTCTTTTTCCCAATTATTTTTAGTTTTTTCCCAAGTAATAGGCCTTAAGCTCTGTATCAGTTTGTATATGACGGAGATTCTCCTTTTGCCAAAAGGATCTATTTCCAAAATGGTATCCACTTGATTTTTAGGAGGTAGGTACGGGAAAGAAGGAAACAATGTTTTTGCAAAGCTTCGTATTTGCAAGTATCTAAACATATGTGAGGTTGGTATATTGTAATCTCTCATCAGAGCGTCAAAGGTGTTAAAAGTTTCTCCTGAAAATAAATTGTAAAAAAACTTCAAACCATTATTATGCCAAATTTGGAATGCTTTATCTGAAATGGATGGCAGAAAAAAAGGGTTATAAGCAACAGGGAAAAAATTACTAACTTGTTGCAAACAGAAGTGCCTTCTGAATTGAAGCCATATTTTAATAGATGTTCCTACAACTGGATTTGTTATTTTCTGTTTTTGATTTAGAGCTAGGGATGAGGTTAGGAGGGGAAGTGGATTAGACATCAGTTCCATTTTTACCCAAGCCTCACCCTCGTTGTTCTCATAAACATATTTCCAGTACAATAATTTGGAGATATTAGCCGCCCAGTAGTAAAAAATAAAATTTGGCAACCCTAGCCCACCAGCCTCTTTTGGTACTTCCAAATATGTTTTTTCTATTCTGGGATTTGAATTTTTCCAAATAAATGTTGCTATTAATCTGTCTAAATCTTTGAAACTTGATTTGGTTATAAAAACAGGAACCATTTGGAAAACATAGAGAAATTTTGGTAAGACTGCCATTTTAACTATATTTATTCTGCCTGCCAATGAGATTGGAAGTGTTGCCCATTTTTTAAAATCTTGCAATGTTTGTTCTAACAAAGTGTCAAAATTATAAATCCGCAACTCGTTCATTGTGCGGGTTATATTTATTCCCAAATATTTAAATGTTTCTTTTTCTAATTTAAAAGGGAAGGCAGAGAAATCTTGCTCTATGTTATTAATAGGGAACAGTAGGCTTTTTGAATAGTTCAATTTGTATCCAGATATGCATCCGAAGTGGTCTAATATCTTAAACAATTTAGGGATTGATGCCGTTGGATGAGATATATAAAGCAATAAATCATCTGCATACAATGATACTTTGTGCTCTGTCCCGTCCCTAGAGATTCCGGCAACCTGACTGTCCTCCCTAAGAGCGATAGCTAAGGGTTTGATTACTAAGTTGAAGAGATAGGGGGATAAACTACAGCCTTGCCTGCAGCCTCTGCCAAGCTGAAAAATGTCAGAGGTTACATTATTTGTCCTCACTGCTGCAACTGGAGAGGAATACAGTATTTTAATCCATTTTCGAAACAATGGGCCAAATTCAAATTTATTTAGGACCGCATGAAGATATGGCCATTCTATACGGTCGAAGGCCTTTTCTGCATCAAGAGAAATTATTATTTCTGATTTTTCTTTTGGTTCTGATGCATATAAAATATTAAATAGGCGACGCATATTATAAAATGACTGTCGCCCTGGTATAAAGCCGGTTTGATCAGGATTAATAATTTTTGGCAGTATAAGATCAATTCTATTAGCTAAGATTTTTGTGAGAATTTTGTAATCGCAATTTAAAAGGCTCACCGGTCTGTAGGAGCTGCATTGTGAGGGATCCTTACCCTTTTTGTACAACACAGAAATTATGGCTTGTTTCATAGTATCTGGTAATTTCTCTTGAAAGAATATTTCCTGGTATACATCTTTGAGTATTGGTGCTAGTTTGTCTATAAACATTTTATATAATTCAATAGGGAAACCATCAGGTCCCGGTGCCTTGTTACTTTGCATTGATTTAATTACTTCGACAATTTCACTAATGGTTATCTCTCTATCAATTTCTGTTCTGTCATTTACAGATATTTGTGGAATTGGTAATCTATCAAGCATTTCAGCAACCTTTTTTTCATCAACCGGATCTGAAGTATAAAGATTGGAATAGAACATTTTAAACTGGTCATTAATGGTTTTCGGATCGGACGTCTTTTCTCCAGAGGTTTTACAGATTTCCGAAATCGTGTTAGCTGATATGGATTGCTTAATTTGATGTGCCAAAAGTTTTCCGGCTCTTTCCCCATGTTCATAGAACTTTTGCCTTGATTTGAAAAATAAACGTTCTGTTTGCTGAATGGACAGAATTTTGTATTCTGAATTTAGTAATAATTTTCTCTTATAGAGGTCTGGTGTTGGATTTTCTGCATATAAGACATCAATCTCTTTTATACTGTTGGCTAGGTTGTTCATTTGTTGTAAGTTTTTCTTTTTTTGAAATGAAACATATGAAATGATCTGGCCTCTAAGATAGGCCTTTAATGCCTCCCATACAACGGTCATTTTCATCCCTTGGGTTTGATTTGTCTCTAAGAAAAACTGTATTTGCTCAGAGACCATTTTTTTAAATGAGTCTTTAGTTAGGAGTAAAGGATCAAGTCGCCAGGCCATTTTTTGACTTGAGCGTTCATAAAAATTTACATCTAATTGTACTGGACTATGGTCTGAAATAACAATAGAATTGTATTGGCAATCTAAAACCTTGGGAAGAATTCTATTATCTACAACAAAAAAATCTATCCGTGAGTATGACCGGTGCACTGGTGAAAAAAATGAGAATTGTTTAGATGTTGGATTTTTGTTCCTCCAGGGGTCAAAAAAAGCATAAGATTGCATAAAAGATTTTAGAACATTACCCGCTTTTGAAATTTTGCTATCAGGTTTAGGATTAGATCTGTCAAGTTGAGGATTAAGCACGCAGTTAAAGTCACCACCCAGAATCAAATGGGACTCTGTTAAATCTGGCAGGTATTTTAAAAAGGTACAATAAAAATCTGGGTCGTCCCAGTTTGGTCCATATACATTTGCAAGAATTACTTGTTTCCCATACAACCTACCCTGTATAATAATATATCTCCCTCTGGTATCCGCCACAGTTGATAGTGGAATAAATGGAATCCCCTTCCTAATTAGAATAGCCACACCCCGTGATCTATCCTCAAATTTTGAGCTAAATATTTGGCTTATCCATGTTTTTTTTAGTTTAATTTGTTCACTTGATCGGAGGTGTGTTTTCCTGCAGATATACAATGTCGGATCTCAATGATTTTAAATGAGTAAAAACCCTTGTGCGTTTAACCGGATTATTTATACCTTTAACATTCCAGCTTATAAAACGAAGAGGCAGATTACTTTGCGAACTTGCCATTCAGGTACAAAAAATGCAGGTGCTGAAAAAATATGTCCCAACCTCTGGAACCCGAAGAAAGAGAAAAAAAAAAAAAAAGGGGGGGGAAATAAATAAATAAAACGAGCCTCAAAACCCCATGCTGATCTACTATTATCCCTGAGATCACAACCCTCCAGGCTAGGATAGCACAGTGACTAAACATACTGTTAACCCTCAAACAGCCCCTCAACTGGGCAAATATATAACATTTAATAACTAAACAAAACTCCAAAACTTATATTTTCCACTTTCCCCGTGTTTATTCTAATCAAATGCCCCAGAATAACAGCAATATCTCGAACATATCGAAAAATCGGAACAAAGGAGGAAGGCAGAGTATTCATAATAAATTAAATCAAAATCATTATACCTTCCGGCCTTTTTTGAGTATGGCCCAATTAATTACTTGACTTCTCCCCAACATCAACGTAAAATTATGTCCCTTGAGTTCAAACAATCGCACATATGAAGTCCAACTTATCTCTTCTCACTCGGCTGTACCTCTCACGGCCGTAGTAAGTATTTTTTGATAAAGTCTATTGCAGCTGCTGGGTCGGTGAAACGATTGTCCTGTCCCGTAGGTGAAGTGATGCGGAGAACAGCTGGAAACAAAAGTCCAAACTTAACGCCAGTGCAGCCTCGGAGCAAACGTTTAGCCTCCATAAAAGCAGCTCGTTTCTTTGCCACCATTGCTGTAAAATCAGGAAAAATGCTTATCTTCATGTCCTGCAGCAGCAACGGCTGCGACTTGGCGGCCCTTCGGAACACCTCTTCCTTCTCTTGGTAATAGTGAAACTTCACCACGATTGCCCTGGGGGAGTTTCCCTGTTGACCCAAGCCTCGATGAGCGCGGTCCAACATCGGAGTAAAATCGAGGCCCAGTATGTCTTTCAGCATTGTAGCAATAACTGCCGTGGGTTTCCCGGTGTTTTCAAAGCCCTCCTTCACCCCTACAATGCGTGCATTGACTATGTGCACGTTAGCATATGCTACTTCCGGTGCGGAAACTCCTGTGGGGAGCTTTGTTTCCGGTGTCCTATTCGCGCCCTGTTTACGGTCCAAAACAAGTTAAGCAAATAAATAAATAAAGCGGCGATTTACATTTCTATAGATGTCTCGGGCATTTACCCAATATATCTGTAAATGATGTTCATCGACTTGTCGATATTTTTCCCCCACGCCTCAGGGGAAAAGAGAAAATGGATTCAAATGTTATATTTCTCAGCTGTCCCTCGTTTATCGCGGGTGTTATGTTCTAAAAATAACCAGTGATAGGTGAAATCAAGTAGCCAATTTTATTTTTTGACGGTGCAAAACGTTTCGTGTACATCGTGGACATACAGCACTGCACTTCAGAGTCACACTGCTAGCGATAGATGCAGTGATTCTGTACTGTACAGGAGAGACGGAGGAGATCGTCTGCAGCGATCAGGACGCAGGACGTAAAAAAGCATGCAAACTTGCACTAAAAAATCTGCGAAACAGCGAGGTGAAAGGTGAACCGCGTTATAGCGAGGGACCACTGTAATTTTGAAGGTAAGTCACAACATACCCTTCGTAAATACTAATGTATAGAAACCGTTACCAGCAAGCATTAATTTTTTGTGTGGCTTTTTTTCACGGTTTGTTAACATGCTGTGTGTGTGTGTACTTGACTAGCTGATATCGACATAACGGGGAAAACATCTGGTTTGACTATTGTTCACCTGTAGTTTGAATGCTGAACATTTGCCTGTTTAAATCATAAGACCAGTCACTATACAGAGATGTGCTTCTGAATGTGGACGATGTGTCTTCTGCTGCAGTAATGCAGTTCTGCTTGTGTTGAGTGATGTAAACAACTGATCATCTAAACTCTTTAAACGTCAAAATTGATCATTAGATTTTTATGACACAACAGTGGTGAGTGTTCCCACCTTCTCCTCTTTGTAACTTAACGCGATCGTTCCGTTTTCGAGTTTTGGACATCAATTTTGGAGTATATCTTCGCAGTAGCGATTGACCGCAAAGTAAAGCTACCGGAAATGTACAACCCCACATCCGGTCTCAAACCAGGAAGTTAGCATTTTCTCGTGCACAGGGTCCATTGCACCGGCGTTGTCGCCCCTCGATGTCGTCCAATTTGCTGGTCAACTTAGCAACGTCCGATTTCAGCTTGCTAACCTCGTTTTCCAACTCCACTGTCCGGTCTGAATAAGTATTCAAACCAAACTCAACACTTTCCAAACTAGTCTCTTGCTTCTCCAAATCTTCTTTGATTGTGTCTATTTTATCATTTAAATCTTTCGTGCTTGAATCGATACGGCCTAATATCCTCTTTTCAGAGCTAGCAATCGCTCTCATAATCTCACTCATGTCAGGGGGTGGTGCCTCCGATCTGTCCTCAGCATGGTCCGAGGCTTTTGCGGCCTGTTCTTTCCCCGATCTAGTTTTGCTCATAATTCGTACAGCGTAGCTTTGAAGATTGCCAAATCTTCTAAAAAGTGCCTCAGAGCAGCACACGGGCGTATTGTCGTACTATTATTAAAAGTTCGTTAGTTTTGGAGCGGTTGAATTATGAAAAAAGTTAGTCCATTGAGGAGCCCTGTACAACACGTCTTCACATGGCTATCACCTGAACAAAATGCTTTTGTTAAGAAACTGGCTGTTGTTCCCCCCCACAATTGTAATTATAAGCTAGATATATTTCTACTAAGCGAATTAGTTTGCTAACAGAAACAGGGATGAGTCAGTGAGTCAGTTGGGCTTGTGAATCATGATTCACGAGTCAGTAAAGTGATTCTCGAGTATTGAACGATTCCTTCACGAATCGAACATCACTAAAACTGCACGTAACAGACAAAGGAGTTGAGATCTGCAGAGAAAGTCCAGGGTCCTGTACATCTCCCTTCTAGAAGGTGTAATCAATAAGCGTGTATTAATAAAAGTGTTGTTAATTGACTCTGAGTCCCGGTGTTCTTTCTGGAGTCCTGACGAATATACGAACCGGGGTGAAACTGCTTTTGCAACAGTTTTGGTGCCGTGAAACCCGGGATTCGCTCGAGGCCCAGAGAGGAATTGGCAGAGCTGAGATCGTGAAACGAGGCGAACAGAGAGCTAGCTCACATGATTAAAAGGTAAGCACGACCTGTTTATTTTCGAACCGTGCATATTGTTTAAAGCCTAAATTATCTGTTCGCTAAGTTGAACGTATCGCAGTGTAAATTCACTCAGTAGAGAATAAAAAGGCGGCTAGGGTCCATCTCAGTGCGTTAAAGCAAGAGACTTTTGTTAAGAACTCCAAGTTGATGTTTAGCGTACTGTGAGCGACTAAAGCAAGAGACTTTTGATAAGAACTCCAAGTTGATGTTTAGCGCCCCGTAAGAAAATCTCAGTGCGTTAAAGCAGGAGACGTTTGTTACGGATTAGTAGAATCGGTGTTTCATCCGTCTTAGTTATTAGGAAAAAAGTGGCGGTGTTGTGCTCGTCCTCGTGCGTTAAAGCAGGAAACTTGTGTTACTATTAGTTAGAAAGCGGGGTTTAAGGCCTCGTCGCCAGCTGAGGGCGGTGTGTCTCACGGGTTTGGTTACCCCACCTAGTCTCGGACGCGGGGCTAGGACCTGTGAGGGCAGGAGATCCAGGGTAGTGATGTTCGATTCGTGAACGAATCGTTCAATACTTGAGAATCACTTTACTGACTCGTGAATCATGATTCACAAGCCCAACTGACTCACTGACTCATCCCTGTTTCTGTTAGCAAACTAATTCGCTTAGTAGAAATATATCTAGCTTATAATTAAAATTGTGGGGGGGAAAAAACAACAGCCAGTTTCTTAACAAAAGCATTTCTGCTCTGAACTGGAAGAAAAAACCCTGAGTAGAAGCTCACATCAAGAAAATAGCTCCTCGGTTCACAGTAGCATCGCTCTGCTAACATGCTAACAGCACATTTGAGCTACTCACCCCCTCCCTTCCTGTGCTGAATCGTAAGCGTAAGCAAATCACTCAGGACTCGCTCACCCCCTCCCTCCTGTGCTGAATCATAGAGCGAACGAATCACTCAGGACTCACTAACCCCTTACCTCCTGTGCTGAATCATAGTGCGAACGAATCACTCAGGACTCACTAACCCCCTCCCTCCTGTGCTGAATCGTAAGCGTAAGCGAATCACTCAGGACTCGCTCACCCCCTCCCTCCTGTGCTGAATCATAGAGCGAGCGAACGAATCACTCACTCACTCACTCACTCACTCACTCACTCGCTCACCCCCTCCCTCCTGTGCTGAATCATAGAGCGAACGAATCACTCAGGACTCACTAACTCCCTCCCTCCTGTGCTGAATCGTAAGCGTAAGCGAATCACTCAGGACTCGCTCACCCCCTCCCTCCTGTGCTGAATCATAGAGCGAGCGAACGAATCACTCACTCACCCCCTCCCTCCTGGCTCACAGCTTCTTCTTCTTCTTGGTTGGCAACCAATGTTAAGGTGCATTACCGCCCCCTGGCTCACAGCTCAGTGGACATTTAGATGAGAAAATATATATTTAACACATTTAAGGAAAATACTAATAAAATACAAATAAACAAAATAAATGTTTATTAAGCAATTTTGATAGGAAATTGCTTAATTTTAGAAATCTTTTTGCTCTTTTTTGCTCTATAAAATAGTTGTTGTTTTTTTAGAATCATTCATCTTAGCAGTGGGATTTACATGAAAAGAGAAACAAATTAAGTTTGAGTGAAAATTTACCATCACTAATCCAGGGTGGTAACCTGGGGATTCGTGGCTCCTTAAATAACTAAGTCGGGGAGAGGTCCCTGTCACAGTCTGAAATATGCATAAAAGCAGGATCGGTTGCTTTCGCCGGTTAGATTCCGAGCTGAGTTGAAGCAGAAGGAGGACTGTGTAGTGTGTGTGAAAGCGCCGTTAGAGTCGGTATCTCGTCTGAAGTACGGGAGTCAATTAAAGTAACAAAAATTATTTGTGTCTAAAAATGTGTGTTTGTGGTGTGTAGAAATCACGGCAGGAGGCCGTGTCACGAATTGTTGCAAACTGTGAAGTCAATTGAGGGGTTTAATTTGGTTTTATATTTTTTGGGGCAGAGAAGCCGCGGTATCGAGTCCGTAGCACAGTTTGAATAATTTGTGAAGTGTACAAGAGCGGACGGCACCCACTCTTTGTGCTGATCAGGGCATTGTCCTGAATCAGTAGAAGTGTCTCGCAGAAAGTTTGTATGGGACTGTTATGGGCTCAAAATGTGGTCATAAATATTTTGTACTTGTAAATCAGGATTTGTATGTGTAAAAAAAATTTGTGTGTGTGTAAAAAAGATTTGTATGTGTAAAAAAAATTTGTGTGCATAAAAAAGATTTGTATGTGTAAAAAAGATTTGTGCGTGCGTAAAAAAGATTTGTATGTGTAAAAAAGATTTGTGCGTGCGTAAAAAAGATTTGTATGTGTAAAAAAGATTTGTGCGTGCGTAAAAAAGATTTGTATGTGTAAAAAAGATTTGTGCGTGCGTAAAAAAGATTTGTGCGTGGACTTAGCCAAAAAAAAACGCTGCAAGTTACAAGTACGAATTTTGACCCTATTTTTCTTCCTTTCATCTTATTGGTCAATGTCATGTCAATCACAAATGTAACAATCCAATCAGAGAACAGATGGGTTTGGCTGTCGGAGGGACGCTTTTTTTGAACTGCAGGTCTTTGAAGGGAATAAATGCCCTTTTACATGCCAACCCAGCGTTTTCCTTCATCACCACGAAGGAAAACAGTCTGTGGTCGTCCGAGTTTGGTGATTTTTGTGTCACAGGTCGACGTGTTTAATATAGGGACTTCCACAGCTGCAGACCGCGGGGTGGGGGCGGGCAGTGTTTTGGAAATGACAGTCTTCATTACAAAGCTTTCTTCGTTATGAATTAGCATAGATGTTTTTATTGAACATTTGAAGAACTAGCAAAAAAAACAGAAACTCTTGTAGAGGACATAAAGTCAGAGATAGAAAAGACAAGGAGCAGGTGCATCTAGTACAGGTAGAGCTGCTGCAAAAACCCACAGAGCTCAGCAGCCAGCGCAACAAATTCTGGATGCTTTGCTTTTAGTTAGCAGTTAGCATTAGCAGCACATCCTGCGTCCGATGTGAAAGGACTTTTATGCTGCGCACTGTGACTCACAGCAATGGTCCCGGGTCAGCCCTGACTTTGTGTTAAACTAATCCTAAAGTAATAATGGTATTTCTAACCACTGATATACCACAACTTTATCCTTTCAACAGCAACTAAAAGTTAGGGGACCTAGCTGCTATCGGATATTTATATAGAGATCCTCCAGCTTCAACCTGTATTACCCTTCAAGGACCTGCAGTTCAAAAAAGCACCCCTCCGACAGCCAAACCCATCTGTTCTCTGGTTGGATTGTTACATTTGTGATTGACATGACATTGACCAATCAGATGAAAGGAAGAAAAATAGGGTCAAAATTCGTACTTGTAACTTGCAGGGTTTTTTTGGCTAAGTCCACACACAAATCTTTTTTACACACGCACAAATCTTTTTTACACATACAAATCTTTTTTACGCACACACAAATTTTTTTTACACATACAAATCTTTTTTACGCACACACACATTTTTTTTTACACATACAAATCTTTTTTACGCACACACAAATTTTTTTTACACATACAAATCTTTTTTACACACACACAAAATTTTTTTACACATACAAATCCTGATTTACAAGTACAAAATATTTATGACCACATTTTGAGCCCATACCACTGTGAGAAGCATGAGGTGTGTGTGAGCCAGCCTCGAGGGGCGGGTTCACAGGTGGAACAAAGGAGGAGTAAAATGTGCGTGTGTGTGAGAGAGAAAGAAAAGGTGGGGGCGAGTGACCAGTCTGTGAGTGTGTGTGAATTCCTTGATGACAAATAGGGAGACAAAGTAGATTAGTTGATTTTCTGTGAAATAATAATAGTCAAGAAATCGTAGTGATCAAATAGGAGAAAGTGAACTGAAAATAAATAAAGAAAACTAAAACAGTGGATTAGTGTTAAGGTAATGATAAATAAATTGATAAAATTAATAGTGACATTTAAAGGTGATCAAGTATTCAAGGATGAATGGAGAATTTGATTGTGGACTGCATGAGAGCTGTTGGGGTGAAAGGAAAATGAGGTTGGAGGAGTGAGTTAACAGGTTAATGTGTGGGTGTAAAACAATGGGGTAAAAAAAAAAGAGAAAGAAAATGATGAAAACAAAGAAAATAAAAAGTGTGGAAGTGTGAGTGGGAAATTGTCTCCAACTGGGGGAAGCAGTGACACTACAGTTTACCTTCTTCCCCTGCTGGACACAAAAGAAAACATAATTTGGAGTGTTGTGGATGAAAATAATTAACAATAACATCAAGAAGATTTTTGTGTTTGCGGTTAAGAACAAATAAAATTTCATTTTTGGGGTTTAAAGTCAGTAGAGTTCAAAACAAAATAAGTAGAGATGTGTTGCTTTAGGAGTGATGAAAATATATGCAGTCACAGTGAATAATGAAAGTCTCTCAGCCTGTCGATTACAGGTGGGGAACGGACCTGGATCAATTCTCCACGGGCAGCAGTCGGAAGACAATTATAGGTTAAAATCATTAGAAAAGAAAAGAAAAACACCCAGCCAGAATTTTTGGCTGAATTGTTTTGCAGCTTCCCGTCCTCATCCTGAACAAGCAAGCTCCAAGGAAGCTAATCTCTCCCTGAAGACACAGAGTGCAGTTCCAGAAGCACAGCCATGAACATCAACAGTGAACAGCAGTCCAAGAGACAATACCAGAGTCCTGAGCAGAGAGCTCCAGCAGCACTATGGGCAAACGACATCAGAAAGAGAAGATCCACCATCTAGATTGGATGGATGGAGATGCGTTTCCAGCAAGCTGAAACCTCACTGTGTGTGAAGGACTTTTGAGAAGATTGTTGGAGTTTGACACTTGCCATGTTTGGAGCAAGATGGCAATGAAAGAGACAGTGGGACAAAGAGATACACGGGACAAAGCTGAAGAGAACTGACTGCCATTGGACTGCAAAGTGGGAGAGAAGAACGGAGAGAAAGGAGCAGGTGAGGACAGAGGCTGCTGTTTTAGTGTGGGGAATCAAATTGGGTTAAGGAATCCAGGGAGACAAACGACTGCCTGGAAGTGGAGGATTGACACAGTGTCCAGACCACCACAAAAGGGGGAGGAAGACAAGCACTGAGGTATGCAAGAGTACTGTTAGAAAAAATGGAAAGGTGACATCACACATGCATATAATATGCACTAGAGATAACACAAAATCATACATAAAGTGGCACACATTAAAAGAGGGTATTTGTAGAAGGGGTTAACAACACTCAGTGTGGTTGCCTATGGTAACCTGCAAGCATTTGGGGTTTAGCTGTGCCTGACTATGACAGAGTTTTTCATTTAGATGTTTCTGAAACAAAATTTGGAGTGAACGGAGTTTTGTTTCAGAAAAAAGGGGGAAGGTACATAAACTACATACACACACACACACACACACACGTAATGAAGCTCATTAGGATCAAACACAATTTTAAGTAGGCAATACTGTTACCATCATCCTGTCTGGTTTGTTGAGTGGGTTGAGAAGTGATACATAGACGAATGAATTAGTATTATTTTGGGGAACATGATAGCAGGGGTGAACAGAATCCTGCAGCCAGAGTTTAAATGAGTCAAACTAGCAGATTTTTTGTTTTTGTTTTGTTTAGTTTTTGTTTCTGATGTATGGGGAAAGTTTTACCATGGCACCAAGTTTTAGATTTGGTGTTTTCTCACCTATAAGAGAAAGAATATTCTGCAACAAGTCCTAAGACCGGGCTTCTGTATTTTTATTTGCTTTTGTTTTTCAGTTTTATCTGTTATTTTTCATTTTATTTTTATTTTTGAACAGTGCACTGATTTCTGTTTGTGAATTTCCTTTCTTTAACCCTTTAAGACCCATAGAACAAGTCCGCCAGACCTTATGTTTACATTTTTACATACTGTAGGCCCATTTTTTTTGAGTATTTTAACTTACTATACATCAATACAACCCTTATATCCCAAATTTTAATAATATGTGTGTAACAAATCCATAGTAACTATAGAAATTGCTAAAAAAAGTGCAATTAACCACAAAAAAATTGAAAAACGTTTTTTGTTTTTCACATATTTTTGTTGATACAAAAATATCAAAGCTATATAGCTCAAAATTGTAAATGAAAAAAAGTTGCACAAAGTCCTTTCAAACTACACAAAATTTATTTGGAGTTTTTTCATCAATTCATTTTTGAGATACAATCATTTTTATAAACAGTAGTAAAAAACGAAAATCAATAAAATGCATATTGGACACAATTTAACAACATGACAATAAAAATACAACATCGAAATGAACTATTTATAATAGTACAATACAATAACAGTACTTATAAGTGTCACAGGAATTTATATACAGAAAGGCACAGTCAAATATTGCTGTTCAGTAGCCCCGGTGGAGCATAACCAAAAAATAAATAAATTAATATTTTGCACAATTTGGCAACATGACAATAATTTAAAATTTTTTTTTACAATAGTGCAGTAAAAGTTCTAAGTGTCACATTACTTTTAGAGAGAGAAAAACAGTCAAATATAATTCTTCAGCAGCAGTAGTGGAGGTGTGATAGGCCCTGTGACAGTTCCTGTCCACAATGACGCACTTTGCATGCCTCACACTTGAAGGGTGTGCACTTCCCACACAGCCTGCACTTCCGGCGCCCCTTTGTGGCTTTGTTTTGACCAGATGCCCCTTCAACAATGGCAACTGGGATGTGTTGGTAGCTCTTCGTTCCTGATTGTGAGGACACCCCACAGAGTTCAGCGATCAACTGCTCCTGGAAATCCTGGTTGGCTGCTGCTCCAGTCTGCCACAGAGCTCCTTGCTGACCAAGTAGCTGTTTGTGACAGCAATGTCTATAAAGTGGTGCAGCACTGTCACATACCACTTCCTGCTCTTTCTCCATGAAGAATAGGAGCCAATCAGCTGGTCTGACAGATCAACTCCTCCCATAAAGCGGTTATAGTCCTTTACAGCTGATGGCACTGGCACCTCAATTGCTCTGTGTTGTCCTTCAGCCTTGCACATCCTTTTCACAGTGTCTCCTGAGAAGGCACTGTGCAGAGTTGAGCACACACTCACCTCCCTCCCACACACTCACCTCCCTCTCTTTCGGTTTCACCCGAAAGACAAAACGCCAAAACACAGACTTAACAATGTGGTGTATGCTGTACAGTGCAGCGAGGAATGCCCAGACCTCTACATTGGAGAGACCAAACAGCCACTTCACAAGCGCATGGCACAACACAGAAGAGCCACCTCCACAGGACAAGATTCAGCTGTCCATCTGCATCTTAAGGATAAAGGACACTCTTTCGAGGATGCCAATGTTCACATTTTGGACAGAGAGGACAGATGGTTTGAAAGAGGAGTGAAAGAAGCCATCTATGTCCACTGTGAGCGACCATCTTTGAACAGAGGCGGTGGTTTACGACACCAACTCTCTGCCATCTATAATCCAGTTTTGAGATCCCTTCCCAGACGCCTTAAGGCCCACTCACACCCTGGGCCATCTGACCTCAGGAATTCGCATGATAAGGTGGGGCCAGGTTTCACAATGAACTCACCCGAAACTCTGGCTGATTGGGACCCACACCCAGTTCCACACCTTGGCTCAGGCGATTAGAGGAACATCAGGGGGTCCTTTTGTCCCTCTGTGGGGGGACACTCCCACCAGGTTTATATCTGGGACTCCCCACCATTTGACCTTAGAACTGAAGAAGCCTCTCGGATGAGAGGTGAAACGTCTTCAAGTAACTTAAAGAAGTCCAGACGCTTTTCTTTGCAAGCTCCTTTGACTCCAACTCTAGTGTCCCGAAATGTCCCACATGCTCCAAACCCCAGATCATGAAGGTGGTGAAAAAGTGCTGGGCTTGTATAAAAGTTATCACAATAAATGTGATATCCTGTTCCCAGGTAGTTTTTGTTTATAAGTGCCATCACAGCATCAAATGACAGCCCCTTCCCAGTTACCAGAGTTGACTTCCCTGTATAAATGTTAAAATCCACTGTGTAGCTGTCAGGCGTTGTGTGGAGGCGAGGAAGAAGGAACCCAAACGCAGGACTCACAGGTAGGTGAAGACTGGTGAAGGTTTATTATAAGGAGTGGAGGAACAGAGGGTGAACGGACACTGACTGGCTGGATCACTGAATGGCTGACTGAACTGAGAGAACACGGGGAGGACAACATCACACGAACATCAATGACACGACAAAGAACTGGTGAAACCGAGGAACTTAAATACACAGGTTGAATGATGACAATGATTGGAAACAGGTGAGTACAGGGCTGAACATAATCTGACTAATGACACGAGAGACAAGCTGACATGGGGAAAAAACAGGAAGTGAAAACATTGATGTGGGAAAACTGAAAACACTGGGTCACCAACCCAGGAACCCTGACAGTAGCCTGTGTTGTCAGATAGCACAAAAAGTTTTATCCCCCACTTTGTTGGCTTGCTTTTTATGTATTGCTTCAGGGCAACTCTGACTTTAGTGGAAACCATGCGCTCATCCACAGAGAGGTTTTGCTGTGGGTGGTATACAGCTTTATGCTTTCAGTCATAATCTGTAGTTCCTTTTTTTCTGTCATTGAGAGTGTCTTCCGCAGGGTCACTCATATGAATATTCCAAGTGATGGTGAGGAACCGGTCTCTGGTCATGACCTCAGAGGGATATTGCACATGAAAAATCGAATTCACGCGCCACAAATGTCTCATTTTAGGCAGCTTTAGAACCCCCATGTAGAGTGTTATGCCAATGTAATGGTACAGTTCAGCCTCTGTGAGATCAGTCCATGTGAATTTTTTGCCTGCAGCAATATTTTTAGCTGCATTTTTGTTTGTGTTGACACACAGTGTTCTTATAGCAGCACGGTCAAAGTATATCTTGAATAGTTCAGATGGCGATGGACGGTCCACACATTCTGAAAATGGCAGCTGCACACCTGGCTTTCTTTTTGGACAGAAATTCGGTAGAGGATGAGGCAAGCTGTCAGGGTCCTTTTCACTCATCCAGGCAGCTGCATCACCGGAGAGTGACCTGGAGCGCTTGCCTCTTTTTGCCGGAGGACAAGTCATCTGACTCCTTCCCCTCCCTCTGCTTCCCTCCGCAGTAGGGGCTGCTTCAGTTGAGCAGGAGACTTCAGTTCCCTCCTCTTCAACATTATCAACACTATACACAAAATAAATTATACCGTCTGTTCAATTTGTATAGCACGAGAGTTATATAATGGTGCGTAATTTGGGCAAAATTGTGTCGCAGTGCGAAATTCCTCTTTTGCACCGCAAACGTAATTTTTCCTACGTTTCTCTTCCATAAAAAACATTATTTTATTTCAAACAATATACATACTTGTCTTGGCAAGGGTCAATCCCTTCAACGAAGTCGGCCTCATCCTCACTGTCAGCAGAATCAGGATCCGACAAATGGCCAGAAGCACCGTATTCAGGAGGGGCGGTAATCAGATCCAAAGCTTCGCGCAATGTGAAGTATTTGGTGTGTCTGGATTGTTGCTGCATAATAATGTAATGGGTGGATGTGTTTGAATGTGTAAAAAGTGTGTGTTCTGTGTTTTGTACGAGTGTATGTTTCTAGAAAAAGCGACATTATACACGAGCGAGAGAAAAAAACTAAATTTCCCAGGGAAATGACGTCACTTCCTGTTGTTGTTGTACAGGCCCACGTGATAGGTCACGGTGACAACGTGACAAGGCATAATCAAACGTAGGAAGTGATGTGAACAGCTGATCAGATCGATAAAGAGTCTGGCTCAGGATTATGTTGGGTTTTTTTTTTTTTGTTCGCTTTTTACATGATTTCTGCAAACATATTAGAGGAAGGAAACATCTCTCTGGGAAAAGCTGCGTGTGTGATATGTAAGTACAACTTCTCCAGTTTCATATGCAAAAAAAATTATTGCGCTAGCTTACGTGGTTGCAGTTCTACTGGGATTTAAAAATAGTTACGCAAATCGGAGCGGGACCGCTCCGCTCGGCTCTAAAGGGCTAAGCAGATCTGCACGTCAGGAATTAAAAGTGCTACACGTCGTCGAGAAAATTGTTGCAAGTGAGTTTCTCCACATTAAAATGGGCTCTGGAGAAAGCCACTTATTTGGGACAATTAGAAAATGAGAGTCCCTGCATAAAAAGGATTCAGCGAGGTAATCCGATCTAAAGTTCTTCTTTTTCTTTTTGAAATGACGTCATTTTGCTGAGGGTGGAAATCTAAATGCGGCGATGGTTTTCACTATCAGCAAAGAAAGAAAGAATGTATGAATGAATGAATGAATGAATGGAAATAAAAACAAACTGACTGACTGGTAAAAGCTGACAAGACTTGACCACAACTCAAGGTTAACCTTCACCTAGACAGGACAAAAGGGTGGATGAATTTATGTGTTTCTTTTTACAGGAGCAGAAAGATGCCAGCAAATTTCGAGGTTGCGTGATGATTTAACCTTTTAAATGCCACTTTCTGTGTTTGTGAATCTACTAGGGGTGTTTTATTCATGGGCTTGTGTTGCTCACAGAAGTTACTGTGAGAAAGTGTGTACACACCTGCGCAGCGCTAACATTTGCATTCTCTTTTCTACAGCATTACAGTTCTTCATGTGATTTGATGATGTGACTTATAACAGAACAATTGGTTGATGTTTGTTTCTCTACTACAGGATTGATTATGCTATTACATTGTGTTCTTGGGAAAATGTTGAATGGTACAGGGGAGAAGTGAATAACATGTGAGACATTCCCTGTGTTGAAACTAGTGTCACTTCTTTCCACAGCTATGGATGGTTAACTTTATGGTCTTTTTATAGCACCTCTAGAACCTGTCGACCTGCGCCTGACCACCGGGATGGTCAATGTGTGTTGCTAATGTTTGTTTTTTCTAAGAATGCATGTAGAGGATTCAGCAGAAAACAGACAAGTCACATTATGCTGAATACTTTATTACTCTTATGATCTACAGTTGGTTGCAAATGTGAAGTTTGATTTAACAGATTTGTCTTCCAGGATACAGGCTCCAGGTGGAGCTGGGAGTTAAACAAGCTTAACATGTGACTGCTGACTAATGTTTTTACACAAGGTTACAGGTTGGAGTATGGCTGCTCCAAGTGGGAAACCCTGGAGATTGTTTTAGAGAGAATGTGCAACATTCTTGTACATGTCTCATTGGGGAGTTGACACATGGTGAAAAACATGGCAAGAGGAGTGTTATTTTTTAATCCGTAGATGTCGTGAGGTGCCATGACGAGAAGGAGTGGCTGAGAGGATCGTCCACAAGATGGGAGCTGAGGCCAGGAGAGAGGCTTCAGGAGGATCAGAGATCATCTTCAGCACAGCAGACATAGCACAGTGAGCTGTGCTACTGAGCTTCCAGGAGATCGAGAGGAGACTTCCCACAGCAAAATCTTAAATAAAATGAAAAAGATTTAATGTTGACGCTGAGGAAGACAACTAAGGTGTACGACGTGCTCTGCCTAAATCTTCAGCAGCGTTGGACGTGAGAACTCGAGGGATGGAGAGAGCGTGCCAAGCTCCAAAAGTGACAGGGCAGAGGAAGTCCAGCGATGGAATTGTGATTCTGTGTGAAGCACAAATGCTAGGAGACTGGGAAATAGTTGACACCACTTTTCCCAAGGATGAAGATCACCTAAAGTGTGTCACTTTGCCATGCAGATTTGATCCTCTGCAGAAAAGCCTTCTGCGAGGGAGAGATGTAAACAGACGAGCCTTTTATCTACATTTAACTCATGTCAACTTCTCTAGGCTGGTTGAGGGGGAATTGGAGAGAAATGGTAGTGTTAGGTGTGACTGTTGTTATTGTAACTGTGATTTTTCTTATAAGTGAATTGCCCAGAGACAGACCTGAATCCATTCCGGGGACTCCACCATCACAGGCCACGGTGAAGCGAACCAAACGTAGTGAAACAGGTAAATCAGATGAGTGTTATGATTATTATGGCGGTATAGAGTTGGACTACGTTAAAGGGTCCACAATCTCGTATACATTTGATCTTTGTGCTGTCATTAAATGCAAGGGCTTGCTGAACAGTTGGGTCCAACATCTTTAATGGCAGTACAAAATCGAATGGTGTTAGATATGTTGTTGGGAGAAAACGGGGGCGCTTGCGCAATGTTTGGGGATATGTATTGTACTTTTATTCCAAATAACACAGTCCCCGACGGCTCTGTGACCCGAGTTCTGGAAGGCCTAAAGACGTTGTCCACCACAATGTATGAGCATTTGGGAGTGGACAACCCGCTGGAAGCGTGGATGACCTGTCTTTGGGCAATGGAAAGGTTTCATTATGTCAATTATGGTTTCTTTGTCTGTTTTTATTGCAGTATTAGTGACATGTGGGTGTTGTTGTGTGCCTTGTATCAGAGCCTTGTTCGTAAGACTCATCAATCGTGCTGTGGGAGAATCTGATACAAAGGCCAACACCAGGATGCCACTTTTGGGAAATGGGGAGTCACAGTATGAAAACATTATGGTGAAAGACTTAGTGTAGTTTTATCTGCCTTAGGGCAGATAAAAAGGGGGACTTGTAGGAATGTTTAGCTTATTTTAGAGTTTAGAAATGTGTTAACATATAATGTAGAATTATTGTAGAAACACTGACACTGCCCTCAATGTAATAAAGGCCTGACTGTGTCATGAACTTAGGAGTAGATTGTAGGAGACCCCTCCCCAGTTGCGCCTCAAAATATGCAATTTTGAGGCGCGATGGATTTTTCTTGGTTGAGGTGCGAATGTGCACGCGTCAAATTAGGTGCGTTTGGGGCGTTTTCGCGCGCGTCTATCGCATTTGGTGTGAACACACCGTAAGAGCCATTTCTACTATATATATATATGGCTATATATATATATATATATATATATATATATATATAGCCATATATTTCTACTAATGGAATTAGTTTTCTAACAGCAACAGGGATGAGTCAGTGAGTCAGTTGGGCTTGTGAATCATGATTCACGAGTCAGTAAAGTGATTCTCGAGTATTGAACGATTCCTTCACGAATCGAACATCACTAAACGATAGTATTCAGGAAAAACAAACATTGCAGATATTTTTTTATCATAACTCTGGTTTGACGTGGCCTACTGTGTCGCCAGCGATCATGTAGTACATAGTATTAACCCCGATTCTTTTGTCCCCATGATAGAACAGAGAAAACCGACTCATAGTGTGTTAAAACATCTATATTTCTTTTTATTCAATCATCTTCCGGAAGAGAGAGACCTCTGCACAGCCCAAACGCCAGTTGCAGGATCTCTAACATTTTTAGCTCCACATATGTCTTATATGGTGTTATTTCTGTACTTTGCACGTCACACAGTTTCAAACATTGCTTATAGGGCAAAGTTCCTCTTTTCTGTGTCTTATCTATTAATATGCCTGTGCACTAAAACTTCCTGTTTTTCAGTCTGGTTGAACACTTATTTTGTGAGTCAAAAGTGGCCTTGCTCTACAAGCCTTCATTATTAAAGTACATAAAACAATCTAATGAGCAGATACACATTAAAAATATCTCTCTATTTCTTAACATTCCCCCTTTTTCATTCCTCACTTGAGGAATGAACTAATTTCTAATTTATCACATTAAGTTTACTTCAATACAATCCAATTGAATTTTATTTATATAGTGCCAAATCACATCAAAAATCGCCTCAAGGCGCTTAATACGTACAGAGAAAAACCCAACAATCATATGACCCCCTATGAGCGAGCACTTTGGCGACAGTGGGAAGGAAAAACTCCCTTTTAACAGCAAGAAACCTCCAGCAAAACCTGGCTCAGTCAGGGGCAGCCATCTGCTGCGACCGGTTAGGGTGAGATAACAGAGACTTGGAGGAGAGAGACCTAATATTTAATAATCCACATTTCACTGTTTTACTCTTTGGTTCAGATGTGGATTCTGTATTGTTCTTTCTTTGTGATTGTTTATGTTTAAGTTGTTTACTGCTGGCTTTTAGTTTGTTTTTGTCTGTTTGGGAGCTGAAACAGTCACTATGGAGATGGGTTTTATTTGGGGCAGCATGAGGAGAGAAACTGCCGAGAGTCGTGTTCCATGTTAAAAAGCTAAAATATAACAAAAGCGATTATGCTAAACAATGAAACCTTTCAATTGCCCAACCCTATCTGTCCCCTCAACGGGTTGTATGTTTTCAATGTTTCCTTATTATTTTTGTCATAAAAATAAATCAAACAAATAAATCAAGCTGTGAGACACAGCACCTTGCGTTTACGCCGGGCTGTGAACTGTCCTAAATCTACTTCCGACACCCCCTTTTCACCCAGTTTAAAACCACTCCTGACTTCCCTCAGTCTACACTGTAAAACTCCAAAAAGATAAAATTAGCTTTTCCTGGTAAAAGATCTTACTTTACTTTTGTCACTGGTTTGGAAACAGCCTTTATAAAGTTAACCTGTTTCCTCTTTAAAAAATTACCTTGTTTCTTCTTTAAACTTAGTCCTGGTTTCTTCGCTCCCTTTAATGGGTAGCGCATATCCAGCCTGAACACTGTGTTTGGGCAATTTACATAACATAAAAATCCTGCAACAATTCCTAAAGTCCCTCTCATTACTTTTATGCTCCCATTATAATCTGTGTCTAACCAGCTTTTGATCTAGTTTGCAATGTAAACAACTAGGTGTCTTTGTGCTCTGTTCTTCTTTTTGGGCCCCCTTTTCTCTGGATGGTTCCATTTGGTCTGGGGCTTCCAGGATTCTCGCCACCCCTGTGGTTGCTGTGGTCCTGGAATCTTCTCCTGTAAAGGATAGAAAACAAAACGCCTCTCTCTGCTACACCTCACTAATCTACTGTGTTCATCTAAGGTCCTTTAATTATTCAAAGTTGGTTCACAATATCATGTTCTGGGCTCTATCCTTTATATTAACTTTACTTAATCTTTACTTGATCTTAACTTACTTCATCTCAATGCTCTTTATGTGTGTGAGCAACACTTTTAGTTTTATTAAACACGCCCAGGGTAAGATATACACCATCACCATCTGAGCATAAAAACAGACAGAGATCTTCTCCAAACAGCTCAATTCAGAATGGTTTCATTCATCAGGGTTACGCCCCTTCATGCGTCACAAATGAACATAATATGCATCAGTTACAGTAAATGGTCAATCTTAAACCCCTAAAATTAGACAGAGAAGTTCCTCTTTCTGTCACACCTTCCATACAAGGCAATAAGCTTCAAGCCTACATGGTCCCTGAGGCGGATGCTCTTCTTTAACTAATCTCCTGTCATCTGTTAACAAGTAGACTAAAATGCAGTCAGAAGCTAAATGAATTTCAGGCCTTTGACCTGGCAGGTTTATGGATTCTATGTGTTTGTAAGCGTGTATGCTGTTTATCCTTCTATGCTCCAAGTCACTTACACAATAGATTGTCTGGACATCGCGCCAAACAAAGCTTAAAACCTTGAATAGACTGGGCATCAACTCTTTCATGAGCACAATCGCAATGTGTATTAAAAAAATCATTTCTACGTATATAATCTTCAATGTTTTTCATTTGGGTAAGCAACACTTTTAACATCCTCTTAAGAAGCTGTCTCCTTCTCTCATCTGATCATCTCAAGCAGTTTCCTACCACCTTATTCATGGCATGTCTATCTTTACAGCTTCTGCGTCACCAGTTCCTACACAAAGACAAAGCAAACTGTGTTTCACCTCTACCCTAGAAATAAATCTATGTAATATCTGTTTGTGTGAGCCTGCATTATAACCACTTATTCTAGAAATCAAAAAGAAATCAAACATTTTTACTCCTAAAATCTTCCCTCCTTTCATCAAAGCATATGTTTTATTCAAGCTGTCCCACAGTTTCCCTTTAAGTTTGGTATTCAACTTATTATGAACACCGGCAATTTATCTTCTAAACAAGATTCAGTTCATTTTAATCCTTTAGCTTAAACATGAAAATAACAATTTCTACCTCAGTTTTACCATATCTAAATTATCGAACACCCCCAAAGTCATAAAATGATCCTAAAACCCATTTCAAATTAAACCTTAAATCCCCCCTTTTGACACCTCTTATGTGTCACAAACTCAAGATGCTTCACCCGAGCTTAGGAAATTAAAAGAAAAAGGTTAGTCATATCATTTCTCAAAACACCTCAGCAATCCTCCTCTCAGGTATATCTGCTCCGGGCCTGCAAGCCTGTGTTTAAGGAATGAAATGAATTTAATCATCATGTCAAATCTTTTCGAACTCCTGTCTCCATCCGGAGCCTGCATCCTTGGAACTTCATAGAAACAAAACCTGTGTGTTAACCTGAACTTCACATTTCATACTCACTTTTCCTCACTTATGATCCAATCTGTGTTATAAGAAAGAAAACTTAAAACAGAACAGTTATCAGTCATGTGTTTAACCTTAGTCCAGTCTTTATCTCAGTCCAACCTTTAGTCCACATCGTCCGTCCAGTCACCGTCCATTTACACACATTCATTCACACGCATTCACACCAGGTTTTGCTGATAGTGGAGACTCCCGCGCAAATAATCAGATTCTCCACCCTCAGCAACATGAGCTCATTCATTTGTTTTATTTTGTTTTTTAGGAAAATAGTTCTTTATGCTTTTGGACTGGATTGGTTCGCGGCAATCCTTTTAGACAAGGACTTACAACCTGATCAGGTCCCCACAAGTAGCCTTTTCCTCTGCCAGTTGTAATCTGGAAAAGCTCACCTTATATTTGTTCTCCCGGAAATTTTTACAGTGCTATTCATTCAGTCTTGCAGGCCTGCTTAGAACAAAAATGAGAAAAAAGAGAGCTGATTATTAGCTCATCAAAGCACAAAACAAAATCACTTGCCTGGTTTTCTCTAAGTGCACTGTTACAAAAATAATGGGCCCCCTTAGACATGTCCATGTTTAATAAAACTCCCTCTATTAAAATAAGAAAACAACCCAAACCTAACCGACAGAATCAACCCATCACTACAACAACCTCAAAAATCTTAAACACACAAAAGTTTTACCACAAGTTCTTCAGGGTCCTGACACTCTCAGGTCAACTGACATAATTTCACCTGCTCAATACACAGAAAATCTTAATAAACGCCACACAGTCACAGTGTCTCTTCCAGTGCAAGCTTCACTCCTACAATCAGACAGGAAACCCAAGTTCCTCTTTTTCTTTTCCTGTCCCGAGTCATTCAACTACTTTGCATACTGAGTCATCTCTCAAGAAGTTGCCCTGACAAAAGAAATACATGTTTAAACATTACCACCTTATTAAATTATTTTTCTTTCTCACATGCTAAAGATGCTGTCTAATCTTCATGAGCTCTCTTGTATTTCTAAGGTTAATGCATTTTCTGTTTGTGTGTGATTGTGTATATGTTTCTTTTTGCAGTGTTTCAGACTCCTTCACAATTTTCCCTTTAAACAGTCAGTTTTCTCTTTCCCAGGTTTGCTAACCTCATTAGCTCCCACTCGCTCGCTTTCCCACATTAAATAACAGCATTCCTCTGTGTTCAGCCAGGAGTTAGAGCTTGCTTGTGAGGTTCAGTGACACATGGCGCTGTAAACAATTCAACCAAAAACTTGGCCTGAACATTTCTAATAATGTTAACCTATAACTTTCTTCCAACCGCTGCATGTGGAAAGTTGATCCAGGTCTGCTTTTCACCTAAAAATAACAAAACTGAGACATTTTCATTGTTGTCATCAGTGCTTAACCGACCCGCTTCTCTCTCTCCGGTCAGAAATACCAATTTATGTCATGTATGTAAGTGTAAGCGTGTTCTTCGTTGCATTTATGTTATGTGTTCATATTAATGTTGAGTGTAAGCTGCTTCTTCATTGCATGTGTATTTTTGTAATCAGGTGTAACTCATGCCTCTTTGCACTGAGCTGTGGATTCAAACAGTCTCACTTCTGATTCTTTCCAAAAATAATTTCACATGTAACAATTTGTGTATGTGTGCTTTCTATTCATTCATGCAATTGTTAGTTCATGTATTTATTTTCCTCTGTCTTTTTCTTTCTTTTTGTTGTGATGTGGTGGACAATCCTAAACCTCCATGATTTAGCTTCCATTTTCAATCCAATTATATCCTGTATTCTCTCCCTCGAACTCATCCGGGCTTGACCTCTCACTGGTCCCTGTCCCTCTTCTCACAGTGTCCTGTGTGGCCTTCAAATCTCCAGCAAACACAGTCCCAACTCAGCTGTTTCTTCTTCTCTGTTTCTTCTCTGTTGATCTTTTCTTTTAGGTTAAGTCCCAGCATGGCAAATATCCCGTCCAGTGCCTTCAAACAGTCATGTCACTTGTCAAGTTTCCAGCTTGTAATTCAAAGCTCATGTTCCATCAGTGGTATTCATACATGCTGCTGCTTGACCCTTCAGTGTTATAGGTCAGTTGCACTGACTTTTGCCTGCTGTTAACTCTTCAAGTCCACGATGTTCTGTCTGTCTTCTGTCTTCATCAGTAGATTAACTGTCCTTTAAGCTTCTTCTCAGGGTGGGGACAGAATGAGAGGTCAAGCTGTAAAATTTTAAGCCAAAGGCTGGCCTGTTTTTCATCCCAATTCTGTTAATCTATCCTTTTGCCGCTGTACTCATGTTTTGAGGTTGAGAAGACTCCACCTGTATTGACAAACTAAAACATGTAATTAATATAATTTTATTACTTTTTCTTAAGACATTCAGTCTCTAATTCCTCTGTTTTCATGTTGCAACGTCTCTCACCAGCTCACAAGCTGTATTCAGACTTGCTGTTTCACATCCTGTTCGACACACACACCCTGCAGTTTGCCTACGCACACACTTCTTATCTCAGTGAATTGTCATCTACTTTTATAACTTAAACAAACTCTTATTTTATATTTACAGTCTATAAACCCTCTGTAACTCTGCTAAGTGTTGATCTAAAAAGAATGTACCCTCAGTACACGCACACACACTTAAATATACTAAGGTCTTTGCAATTGCAAGCATTCACATCAAAATCTTCAGCGTGCTTAGGAGAGCTCTTTCAGACCTCAGGACAATTAACAGTTTTTGTTTTTGTTTTTCCCACACATATCACCATTCTTTCAGCTCAGTTTTTTGTAGCATCATCCACACAATACTTTCCTCAGCATTTTGCACCCTTCCCTGAACTTCATCATCTCACACACACACTTTTCTCTCAGACTTCCTCTTTTTACGCACTCTGCTATGAACCTACGTAGTGTTATTATTACTTATTTGTTATTTTGTACAAATCACACAGAATCACTCAAATCCAGTACTCACAACATTCACACACTTAGAATCACTCAAAATACGCTTTTTTAAAAAAAATCAAACTTGCTTTTAAATTCAGAAAGAGGAAGTACACTGCAGCCAGTAACTGCGTATGTCGTCTTAAAAGAGAAGAGAAATAAACACATATGGGACAATTCTCCCCAAATTAGACAAAATATGTCCATAAATGCCCTTTTCTGAGTCATGTTCTTCTCTTTACACAACTCTTGGCCTCCAGGGCATAAAACTTTGGACTTATAACTGTGATATAAGTCCTCACAGTGCACCAAGCACGGAGAAAACTCTACTCTCAGTGCTTCAAAATTCTCACAATATTCAAAAACTGTTTCTGTTATTTATCTGCCCAAGAACTTCATCAAATGGACCTCTATGGGTCCAGTAATCTTCAGCACATGTATATCACTGCAGCCAGTGAAGATTTAAAACAGTTTCTTGTCTCAGTGCACCCACCATTAACTTATCACATGGACCGCAGCTGATCCATCAATATCAACACAATTGTGTATCCCCATGTACACAACTGATTCTTCACTTGTGTCACAGCACATCTAGTAATATCTTCAGAATTACTTCAACATGGTAAACACTGATTTTCCTTTAAAATTAATTCCTTCAAATTTAATTTACCATTAAAACTCAAGACCACAAGTGACTCGATTCTCTGAAATCCTGAGTCACTTAGACACCTTGCCCAGTTCAAGGTGCCCTTCTCATCGGAATTCCGCGTCCGGAATTACTCTTTTTACTCACAAATACGTGTATCCCAAAATGATCCTCTGATCATAACCTATTTTTAAACCAAGGTCCCAAGTCTTGGTAGATGGTCAATCTCCAGTCCCGCACGCCAGCGACGGCCCCTAATAGACGTCTCTAATAGGGAGGGGGTCTCTTTTCTCTTTTACCATAACATCTCATGTTACTTTTATCTCAGTACTGTCTTTTTCTCACAGTTTCATTATCCTTACTTCAAAGCTTCTCAGTGCTTCAAAGCCTCTTATTACTTCAAAGTTTCTCCAAGTTTCATTATCATTACTTCAAAGCTTTACTCTATTCTCAAGAATTTCGTTTTACCACTACTGAGCCAATTTAATAGTTAAGATCATCTACTTAGCGAACAGATAATTTAGAATTCAGCCAATCTGCACAAATTTGCTTTTTGAACAAGTTTGTGCCTACCTTTAAATCTCTTTAGACCGGTCTTCTGTTCGCCTCATATCAGATCCAACCTCAGCCACATTTGTTCTTTCTGTCACACGAAGAACCGGGAGGGAACACCAAATATTAACCCCGATTCTTTTGTCCCCATGATAGAACAGAGAAAACCGACTCATAGTGTGTTAAAACATCTATATTTCTTTTTATTCAATCATCTTTCGGAAGAGAGAGATCCCTGCACAGCCCAAACGCCAGTTGCAGGATCTCTAACATTTTTAGCTCCACATATGTCTTATATGGTGTTATTTCTGCACGTCACACAGTTTCAAACATTGCTTATATGGCAAAGTTCCTCTTTTCTGTGTCTTATCTATTAATATGCCTGTGCACTAAAACTTCCTGTTTTTCAGTCTGGTTGAGCACTTAGTTTGTGAGTCAAAAGTGGCCTTGCTCTACAAGCCTTCATTATTAAAGTACATAAAACAATCTAATGAGCAGATACACATTAAAAATATCTCTCTATTTCTTAACAATAGTTATATACCAGCTAGCACTGGTGGTCCTAGCGTGATTGGCCCCCTCGGCCAATCAGGCCCCCTCCCCCCAAAATACACACACACACAGAGTATGCATAGTATGCAAATAGCTTACAAACAGCCATCATAATTGGTCATACAATGAAACAGGACAAATCAAGAATTGACAATGACTAATTAATATTGTGCTGAACACAGTCCAAAGATTCAGTACGCTACATCAGTGTCTACTGTTTACTATCATAGCCAAGTGGCTAACAAAGGTAAACAGACGTTTTCACTATCCCTACTAATTAATGTTACTTGTTGTATTTCTGTGGTCAGTGCTATCCTATGCTACTGCATGCTGGGGCAGCAGGTTGAGGGTCACAGATGCCAACAGATGGGACGCCAGAAAACCGATCTTTTCTTATGCCATTCCCAATCTGTGCTGGAATGACGTCGGGGCAGCATGAGTACAAGCAATTTTTTTTTTTTTTTTTTAACCGATGCCCGTGATGCCGCCCCCACCACGATTCCGCCCTGAGCAACCGCCCATGTCGCCCGTATCAAAAAGCGCTGCTGCCAGCTAGCCCAACTTCAGTAACCCTACAAAACATCACTGCTGTTTAGTTTTCTGTCTTCATTTAGGTTTGAAGTGATAGCAGAGCTGTACGTTTAAATTTTTTTCAGAAATCTCTCGGTCAGAGCGTGGTATATTATATTTAGATTGAAGTAAATGGCCTGTATTTGTATAGCGCTTTACTAGTCCCTAAGGACCCCAAAGCGCTTTACACATTCAGTCATCCACCTATTCACCCATACATTCACACACTGGTGATGGCAAGCTACATTGTAGCCACAGCCACCCTGGGGCGCACTGACAGAGGCAAGACTGCCGGACACTGGTGCCCTCTGACCACCACCAGTAGACAACGGGTGAAGTGTCTTGCCCAAGAACACAACGACCGAGACTGTCCGAGCCAGGGCTCGAACCGGCAACCTTCCGATTACAAGGCGAACTCCCAACTCTTGAGCCACGATCGCCCGCTAGCGAGCTAACTTCTTGCTAACTTCCAACTCTGTTAAATTTAATAAATTCTGTTTTCATGGATGCCTGGTTGTTAAACTTAATCGTTACACCTGGTAAAGCAGCAACGCTGATCATTTTATTACTGATGAAAGGATTTAGACAGTTTTTCAACTCTCAGTAATGCTGCAGTGATCGTGTGACTTAGGGACCTGCAGCAGAGTTTGGGCCTGGATGCGGCTAATGACGTCAGACTTAAAGACCGGATAGTATTGAGATTAAAATCAGTGCCTCCACTTAGCAGCAGATGACCTTTCAGCATTTCATCTACAAAATATTGTTTCATGCATCAATGAAACAACCTTCTCATTCAGCAGACTTATTAACTAGAAAACAGCACATGAAATGATATAGTAAACTCGCAACAAACTAAAATAACAGACTTTATTTCAATGAAATTGATATTCCAAATACTTGTTAAAATTAAGGTTCAAGATAAAATAAAAGAAATGCTAAGAATAAATCTAATTGGCAGATTCCTTTGCGAGCTACCTTTATGGAAGTTAAGGTTCCATAAAGGTTATAATTTGTTGTGTTCTTCCTCATGGTTGTATGTCGCCTTCTTCAACGTTTCCCCAGAAATTCTTAGATTTGGGATTTTTATATTTTTGCATTCGTTCAGCATTAAATGTGCCTCACGTATTCATATACAGTCTTCCAAGTCTCCCTGCATTTAGGTCCAGATCATACAAGCCACACAGTCATACCATGAAAACTTGACTTTCAAACATGTGAGTGTATCAGCTTTCTTATAGCTAACGTGATGCAGCACACCTCGTCCACCTGACAATATAGCTGACTGACAAAAAAAGATTCACAATTGAGGACAAAGAAAGTTAGCTTTATGTTATAATAATAACATAAGACTGTGAGTGTAAAACTGTTTAAATCTTCAGAGCCCTCTACAGCCTGGTAACATGGAAACTTTAAAAACATCAGCAGAACGTTTCAGTAGTGTAGTCTAATTTGTTCTTTTCATTTAATAATAGAGTCCATATTATATCAACAGCTACATTCACCCTGGAGAGAAACTAGTGAGGGAGACCATCAGGACCAAGCTGGGTTTCCTGGGTCCAGAGGTTTGGAGAAACTTCTTCCCTTTCTTTCATCACAGCTGTCCTGTGCCATAAGTTCTGTTGACCCGCTGTAAGAGGCATCATTTAAGAAACACCAGGAAGACTGAAGCTCATCGCATTGATCAAGCAGGACTCATGATCTTCACCAGCAGCTCCCTCACAGGGAAATCTTCAGCACTCCTCTGTAGGCCCGCCCCAGGAGATGGATAAACCCAGCATTTCATCAACACTGTGATGAGACCTTTGGTTTGTGTAATGTTATAAATACTCAGATACTCCCAGAGGCTCCGCACTTTTACATAAAGATATTATATTCAGTCCTGTAGAAATTTATATATTTAAAAATATGTGATCCTCTCTGGTTACTCTGGTATGAATAACTCTGAATCACTTTATGGTAAATAACACACTATGTACAAAAAACTGTGAAAGAATTCCAAATGACAAGTTTGTAGTTCAACATACAAGTGACGACCTTTGACCTTCATCAGGTTTTATTTGTGTTAGAGAAAATCTCATATGCTCTTCATGCAGCTGAGTACATCAAGTGTTTAAAACGGAAGCTGTGCAGGTCTGAGATCAGCAGCTTTGTGAAACACCAAACTGAGGTCCTGTTAATGCTGATATATAGTGACACAGTTACATGAGTGATTAATCCTTTTGTTTTTTGTCTTTAACTTTATCAATAAAACAGCTGCAGCTTTCACTACAGCACGTGTGGTACTTTAACCTTTGTACTGTTTTCATCAGTTCATTTTGCAGTTAACATGTGAACATGTTGGATGATCTGTCTGCTGTCACTCGACGGGGCTGAGGTCTGAATCTGAGGGCAGCTCCTGTAATCACAAAGATAACAGAACCATCAAACTCAGATATAAATTTTATCCCTCAATATTGAAATAAAGCTGATTCTTCTGTCCTCACACACTCGGGATCTGAAGCTCTTCTCTTACATTTTTTTCAGTATTACAGTACACTACAGTACTTTAATCCATAGTTCCTGATTAATGAGGAGTTACTGAAGTACAAGCTTTTAGAAAAATTGTTACTGTCTTTACAGATGTGGCAAGAGACTGAAAACATGCTGTTGTTTGCACATATTTAATATTCAGCTCTGCACAGGAGCTGCAGCACGGTGCAGCCTGTTGCTTTTACAGTATAATACTTGTGATATTCTGGATTAGGCTCTTTGAAAGATCAGGACAGAAAGATGTGGATAGGTGCTTTATTGAACAGCAGGACATCACACACTAACTTGTTGGTTTCTTAGCGGTGCACAAACTACCCTTTTGTTGTTATATATTGGTCAACCAAGAACTAGCCCTGTAACAGGCACTTCTGTATTTTACCACTGGGGGGCAACAAATTCACTCTATTACATTCCTCCCCTTTTAGATTTGTAATTGAAATAAGCAACCCTTTAAAGAATGTATTTCACTGCCCCCACCAAAAGAAATATTCTGTGGCCCTTACGAACAATGAACAAATGTAGCCATTACTTTCATTATTAAACTGTTCACTTCTAAAATAACTGGCAGTAAATAACTAAAACATAACTCTACATTTTCAAAGATTCAGCCTCTTTGGGGGAACTCTGCATCTCTCTGGGTATCTGCGTTCCACAGATGGGCTTTGGGTGGTTTCTGGGGTGGATACTGGTGGTTCATCAGTTGTCTCTTTAGGTGGTTCAGGAGGTAAGGGGTGTGATGTTAAAATCCCAGGTGGACTTGGTGGTATCTCTGGAACAACACCGTCCATAATCACTTCTGGCCGTCCCTCTGAAACTGGTGAAAATATAACTGGGGGTTTCTCCACAGTCTGTCTCCATGGTAACAGGTGGTCCACATGTATTGTGCGTGTTCTCTGTCCCTCTTGTATCAGGTAAGTAACACTTCCCATTTTCTTCAGAACTGTTCCCTGAGTCCATTTTGTTCCCCCCCCCCCCCCCCCCCCCCCCCCTGAAGTTTCGGATACGCACAGCGTCTCCCTCCGAAAGAACACGAACAGGTTGGGTTTTGTAATCATGGTGTCGCTTCTGCTCAGACTGTTTCTGTTCAATGTGTCTGCTTAGTTCAGGTTCTAGCAGGCTGAAGCGAGTCCGGATCTGACGTTTCAGGAACAACTCTGCTGGTGTACGACCCGCCACAGTGTGCGGTGTACTGCGATACATGATAAGGAAGTTTGCCAAACGATGACTGAGTGGCAATGTGGCCTTACCATCTGCTTCCAGCACATTTTTCATCAGGGATCGTTTCAGGATTTGTACTGACCTCTCTGCGGCCCCGTTTGATGCAGGATGATAGGCAGGAACAGCCGTGTGTCTGATCCCATTTAACTCCAGAAACTGATTGAAATCCTTTGACACAAGTTGAGGTCCATTGTCTGAAACGAGCTCTTCTGGAAGTCCATATGAAGCAAATAACCCTCTCAAAACCTCAATGGTGTTGTGTGAGGTAATGGATGGCATAGGGAACACTTCCAACCATTTTGAATGACTGTCAATGACAACTAAAAAGTACTGCTTGCCTTTTTCAGCGAAATCAATGTGAATCCGTTGCCAAACTCTCTCAGGCCACTTCCACGGATGGAGTGGTGCAACGGGTGGTGACTTCTGTACAGCCTGACAGATTGAGCAGCTTTGAACCAGTTCTTGTATATCACCATCACAGCCTGGCCACCACAGGTAACTGCGAGCGAGTGCTTTCATACGACAGATACCTGGATGTTCATGATGCAGGTCTTCCAGCACTTTCTGTTGGTAAACTGGTGGAATGATGACCCGTTGTCCCCAAAGAACACATCCTTGTTCTGCTGACAGCTCGTGTCTGCGTGTAAAGTAAGGCTTAAGTGATTCGTCTTGCATATAACTCGGCCACCCATTCATGGTGTAACTCCAGACCTTGCTGAGGATTGGATCCTTCATGGTTGCTCTCTCAATGTCTTTAGCTTCTATTGGTAGCTCTTCCACATGTGAGAAATAGAAGATACTTCCCTCCTCTGCAATGTTGTCTGGCGTATTCCGAGGTAGACGTGACAATGCATCTGCATTGGCATGTTCAGCTGATCTTCTATATTCAATGTCATAGTTGTATGCCATTAGAATAAGAGCCCAGCGTTGCATTCTTAGTGCAGCGAGTGTTGGGACAGCTGACTTTGGCCCTAGTATAGCCAGCAGTGGCTTATGATCTGTTATGAGGGTGAATTTCCTTCCATACAGATATTTATGGAATTTCTTTACTCCAAAAATTATGGCAAGGGCCTCTTTTTCTATCTGGGCATACTTTCGCTCAGCTTCAGTTAATGTTCTTGATGCGAAAGCCACGGGCCTTTCCTCTCCATTTTCCATGACATGAGAGATGACTGCGCCCAATCCATAAGGTGACGCATCACAGGCTAACTTCAATGGCAGAGTTGTGCTGTAGTGCACCAACACTTTGTTCTGCAGCAGAAGACTTTTTGCATCCCTGAATGCTTTTGCACATTCCATGGTCCAAATCCATTTAGCATCTTTTCTCAACAGGTTATGCAAAGGCTGAAGAATGGTGGATGGATTTTCCAAAAATCGACTGTAGTAATTTAGAAGACCAAGAAAAGACTTCAGTTCAGTGACATTTGTTGGTTCTGGTGCATTTGTTATGGCTGCTACCTTTTCCTCTAAAGGATGAAGTCCATCCCTGTCAATACGATGTCCCAGGTACTCCACACTGCTCTGAAGAAAGTTGCACTTGGAAAGCTTCACTCTGACACCATGCTTCTCCAGACGTGTGAGTACTTCCTCCAACCTCTTCAAATGCTCCTTTTCAGATGAAGCAGTGATGAGGATGTCATCCAAAAAGCAGGTCACATGCTCCATCCCCTGAAGGATTTGATCCATCACAGACTGGAAAAGAGCCGGAGCACTGGAAACACCATAGCTGAGGCGATTGTACTTATAGAGACCTTTGTGTGTGTTGATGACCAGATACTTCTCTGATTCTTCATCTAACTGTAGCTGCTGATAGGCATGAGAAAGGTCAAGTTTGCTGAAGGATGTTCCTCCAGCTAAAGTAGCAAACAAATCTTCAGTATTAGGAAGTGGATATCTTTCCTCTTCAACACACTGGTTGACCCTGACTTTGTAGTCACCACATATTCTAATTGTTTTGTCTGCTTTTGGCACAGTAACAATAGGGGATGCCCACTCACTTTTCTCAACCTTTGAAATAACCTTCACCTTTTCCAATCTGTCCAGCTCCTTTTCCACAGCTTCTTTTAGTGCATAAGGAACTGGGCGAGCTTTACAGAAAATTGGTGTAGTGCTTGGTTTAGTGTGGATTCTAGCTTTAAATCCCTTTATGCAGCCTTGGTCATCCGAAAACACTGCCTGATGGCGCTGAATCACTTCTAGTACTCCTGGCTTTGCTTCTTTCTGCACCAGTACCTTGTGTACTGTGAAAATCTGTTTCCAGTTCAGCTGTAGTTTCTTTAACCAGTTTCGTCCAATCAGAGCCGGTCTGTCTCCCTGAACAACGATCAGTGGTAGGGTGATGTTTTGAATCCCATACTGTACTGGTAACATAATATATCCACGCACAGCAATGTGTTGGCCTGAGTAGGACTTGAGCTTTAGCCCACTGGCTGGTTTTATAGGGAAATGAGTGAGATGCATCTGATAATACTTGTCTGATACTACAGACACTGCTGATCCTGTATCCAGCAGCATGGTGGTGTTCTTGTTCCCAAGCACAACATCCACTGTGTATCCCTTCTCACTGGAGGTGATGGAGTACATTGAATAAACTCCAAAAAGTTCAGCTTCATCATTCCTACTTGAGCATTCATCCTCAGTTTCCAAATACTGAGTTTGCTGACTGAATTTTTTATTCCTGCAAGCACGTGCAATGTGTCCTATTTTTGCACAAACATGACACTTTTCACTCTTAAATTTGCACTCACGTGCTGAATGCTTTCCACCACAACGATAACATGGTTGCTTCACTCCTGTGTCTTTTTTAGGTCCCTTCCAGTTCTTTGGCTTGTTATTGCCCTCTTGCCTGTTCTGTCCTTTCCATCCTTTGTTGAAAAAATTTGGAGCATTTGTCAAGGCATTTACGTGGTGAAGGTCCTGGCGTCCTGAAAACTCCATCGTATTTTTCGAAGCGAATTCCATGGATATAGCAATCTCACATGCACGTGGAAATGTAAGATCTTTTTCCGATAGTAGCTTGCGCTGCACAGCATCAGAACGCAACCCACTAACAAAACGATCCCTCAGGGCCTCATCCAAATATTGTCCAAAATCACATGTGGCTGACAACTGCCTCAGGGCGACAACATAGTCTGAAACTGCCTCCCCTTCTTTCTGGTTACGTTTCTGAAAACGAAAACGCTCAGCTATCACCACTGGAGTCGGCTTATAATGCGCACTTAACGCTGCAGTCAGCGCTGCATATCCCATGGTACTCGGTACCCTCGGAGACACAAGATTCTTTAGCAGCCTGTATGTATCTGCTCCGATCACAGAGAGAAACGTGCACACTTTCTTCTCATCGGAAACATCATTTGCCAACATCCATTGCTCCAACCGCTCCAAATATGACTCAAAATCTTCCTTCGATTCATTATACTCTTCAACACGACCCACATGCATCGCCATGTTAGCTCACCAAAAGCTGTTCCGCTGCAGCCGTTAAGAAAACGTCTTGTTTTGTCTTTTTCTTTACATGTGAGCTCAGCCCTTCTACAGCCTCTGTCACGCTGTGGAAATCTTTAGAATCCTCGTCGCCAGTTGTGATATTCTGGATTAGGCTCTTTGAAAGATCAGGACAGAAAGACGTGGATAGGTGCTTTATTGAACAGCAGGACTTCACACACTAACTTGTTGGTTTCTTAGCGGTGCACAAACTACCCTTTTGTTGTTATATATTGGTCAACCAAGAACTAGCCCTGTAACAGGCACTTCTGTATTTTACCACTGGGGGGCAACAAATTCACTCTATTACAATACTTGTAATAAAAGTACAGTAACAGTAATTAGTGACTGAGTAGCCCGGGGTGTTTCTCTTGATTTCTTTAGTAAATTCATTCACCTGCACAGATTAGCTAAATGAACCCTGACAGCCGAGTGCTCATTTTAGCTAGCTAGGTCTCAGGAGCTAGCTAAGGACGGTAGTTACGGATTAGCTTACAAACACGTTTAACTTACCGAAAAAGTGCAGCGGGGCCTCAGGTCCTTCTGTCGGGTAGTCCAGTTTACTGAAGAACACCTCAGGCTGTCAGGTTAAAACACTCGGTCGTGTTTTCGTAGCGTAAACACTGGCCCTCCTCTCAGAGCCTGCGCTCTATCTGCTATTCGCGAACAGAGATACGCAAGTTTCTCTGTGACTGCAGCTGTCAGTCAAAGCTGTTATGAAGACGTTTCACCCCAATTTAACATCACCGCGGTAGGAATTAGAATCAAACTTATGGGAGAGGAGACCCCTTGGACATAAATCAGAGTGATGAGAACTATTGAAAATAAAAGAAAGAATCTTTGGAAAAAAATTATCTAAGGAGAATTAATTTATTTGAGTCTGACCCCAGTCCCATCCGCTAACATGTTTTCTACAGTCAATGGTTTAAACGGAAATCTTTTGCTGCTGAGCAGCAGAGCTCCAAAGCGTCCCCTGTAACCATGGTTACGCAGGTCATCCGAGAAGCTTCTTCAGTTCTAAGGTCAAATGGTGGGGAGTCCCAGATTTCCCAGACTTGACTAAGTGAGTGCGTATCAGTGTATGTGTATGTGTGTGCGTATCCTTAGTTCAGCTGAGACAGTGTCCTCCGCCCTATCAGGCTAAGTAAACAGTCTGCCAGCCAACCCGGGTGGCCTTGCATGGAATGGGAAGAATAGTCCACACACAGTCGTTATCTGGGAGTTTTTGTTCGGCTCCAGCCTTGGGCCGAGGTATCCGCATTATGATGTTGATGTTGTTGATTTTTCTTTTATGCGAGCAGCTCAGGAGAATTTCAAAGCTGTTCTTTAACACTCCGACACTGGTCTCTCAATCTCCCGTTGGAGAACCACGAGCCTCCCCATGATGGTATCAAACTTCCGTTCCGTGGTGTTGTCATTCTTTTGATTCTGAGACCTCACAACTGCAGTGAGCTGTTCTGCGATGTGATCCAACTTTCACTCAAAGGTGTCATTTTGAGCAGGCCTCTCCTTGATGTAACCCAGTATATGCTCTGAGGTGTTATTTTGAGTCTTCACGGCAGCTGTAACCGTCTCAAAGGTCTTAACCATGCTGCTTTCGTTGTGAGAAGTCGCGCCTCGTCCCATCGTTTCAATCCCAGCGGGCTCTCTCCGATAAGCCAGGGCCAAGCCAGCTCGATCAGCAAGAACCCTGTTATCATGGTTTCCCAATAGGTGGATATCTTCAGCGTCCTCGATCGACAGTCCCGCCAGGCACACGGTCCTCCATTTCTGCCACCCGTCCATCGTGTATCCGGCAGGGAAAGTCCCTCCAGGGCACTCGGGCTCTCCCGAGCCCAGACTTCTCGTTGAGAAAAGGGTGTCAATAGCATTCAGAGACCAGTTGATCAAATCCATAATTATCTTTTAGGTTTTAGAGAACGACTGTGAGAGACTGTTCCAGGGAAAGTAATACACACGAGACAGGACAAGGACACAAGAGGCTAAGCAGGGAAGATAAGGGGAAGAAGGAGAGGAGAAAAGTGCGACTGCCTTTGCCAAGAGCCAAAGAGAGGCTGGCCAGAACATGCAAAACAAGAGCCTTTACTGCGAAATTACTGGCCTGACCGAGCCATGCTCACTGTTGAAGACGGCCTTTTGCTAAAAGACACACGGCTTGTCATTCCTTCAGCAATGAGAAACGAGGTGCTGGAAAAACTACACAAAGGACACCAAGGTGTTTCAAAATGTAAAGCTCGTGCACGCCAAACAGTGTGGTGGCCCAGGGTGGGTCAACAAATTTCTGAGATGGTGCTCAAGTGCAAAACGTGTATTCAAGAAAGACACAATAACAGTGAGCCACTTATGCCAACAGAATACCCTGCCCGCCCATGGCAGAGAGTGGGCACAGATCTTTTTGAGCTGGGAGGGAAAACTTACCTTCTCGCTGTTGACTATCACTCTAGATTTGTTGTGATTTCTTTGTTAAACAGAACAAAATCAAACGATGTCATTACTCACATGAAATCTTTCTTTGCCCATCATGGCATCCCAGAGGTCCTCATGTCTGATAATGGGCCACAGTATTCAGGTCAAATCTTTACAGACTTCGCAGCAGCGTACGGCTTTACACACATCACAAGCAGCCCCAAGTTTCTGTAAAGTAATTGAGAAGCAGAACGTGCTGTGCAGACTGTAAAAAATCTTCTGAAAAAAGCAGCTGATCCTTATCTAGCTCTTCTTGCCTATAGAGCTACACCACTGCAGTCCGGATACAGCCCCGCAGAACTTTTAACGGGCAGACGTCTGCGAACCACACTGCAGATACTTCCATTGCAGCTAGAGCCTACACTGCCGGATGGCTAGCTGTTCGCTCAAAAGGAATGGGAGAAGAGGATGATGGACATGGCAAACTTCAAAAGGCACTACCGTGCAAAACCTTTATGCAGACTGTCCCCAGGAGAGCAGGTTTGGGTGACAAAAAGTTTTGGATGTCAAAACTGCAGGCACTGTTATCCAAAATCACTCTACGCCCGCTATCAGGCGGATGTTGGGGACTGTCCTACCTTGACATCGCTCAGTTCCACTCGGAGGTAAATCTCTCCGTGCCGCTGAGCCCAGTAAACATGAGGAGTCAGGATTTGCATGTTCACGATGTTTTGTTCTTTCTGATATCTACATACCTAACCGGCGAAGAATCTTTTTCTCAAACTGATCAACTGAAACCCTCATCTGGAGGAGGATGGACAGATGATGCAGGGTACTTCCGGGGGGAGGTCGCTCTCGGATTTCAAAATAAGATTTTTAAAAGGGCCGCCTTCAGAATAAAAGTCACCATAAAAAACAACGAATAAATAAACGGAAGAGAATGAATGGGTGGATGGAATGAATGAATAACTCAATGAATCTTTCCACACACACAAAGACATTTGGATCTTTCGGTAGTCGTTTCACGTTGCTTTAGGTGTGTTTAACCTAACTTTGAACAATTTTTTAAGTACTTTATCCCAGCCTTTTGCATTTTATATTACTCTGAATTTTAACCAGCTGAAGATAAAAAAGAGAGAGAGAAAGACACAAAGACTGAAAGCCTGTAGTTATTTTAATTCTTTTCCAAAATCCCTTTGAATAATTATTTTAATTGATTTCAAAGTGGACATGTGGTGTTTCTGTGTGTTTGCTGGTTTTCCCCAATGACTGTAGAAAACAGTTTTCTACATTCATTGGTTTTCCCTATATTTAATTTTCTTCAGATACATGAAGTATATATTTGAAAACCCTCGTCTCTAAATGCGCCAGTCTACCTGTAAATGAGATTAGATGATGAATTGGTGACTTTATAAAAGCATAAATGCAAACACCCATATAAAGAAGCCAGACTCTTTTACTCCCTGGCAGGAAAGTTGTGCTATAACTGAGACTGTTCCACAAGTGGGCACCCAGAGACTATAACAAGACCGCAAGAGACAGGTGATTAGATTTTCATATTCAACCAATATTAGAGCACTGCTTAAATTTTCCCACATTTCACTTCTTCTAGTTTAAAATGATCCAAATGTGAATAAGAGGGGTGCAGCTCCAGCATATTTCATAATCTGACAATTATTGTTAATCATGATATAACTTTTTTAAATGAACTTAAGGCTGCAGGATGACTCTTTCTGCAACTGTGAACAAGTTGATTGATGCAAAGAGCTCAGAAGCATCATGATTTGGGGAATCTTTTGTGTAGAAGAGGTTGGACTTGTTAAAGGACAGCAATAATGTTCATTATTTTTTTATTTATTTATTTATGGTTTTTTTCCTGTCCTGTTTGGCTCTTTTGCCATCAGAATTATTGTCTAAAGGCGAAGAAAGATGCCCAACGGATTTACTTTACCAAATGGACCATCCCAGCCTTGCCGTAATGGTCTATTTGATTCACCTTTTATTGTTTATTTTATTTTATTTTCACTTGCTAAATACGGGACAGACTTGACTAGGGAATAGAAAGGGGAGAAAGAGGGAAAGAAAAACAGCGGGGAAGAGGGACGAGGATAAAGGGCAAAAAACAAAAACCAACAAAATAAGCAGACAAAAAATACAAATATCAATCACCTGGATCACCTGTTGAGAAAGAAAAAAGAGCAACACAATAAACAACATTACGATGATCTATGGGAATATAACAGTAAATACTAAATATTAAACATTATTGTGCAGCACGTAAGATCGACAGCGCACAGTGTGCTTTGAGGTAGGAGCCAAAAAGGGTGTAGTTTGTGTGTGTGAGCACCCGTGTGTACACATGTGAGCATGAGCGCGCTTGTTTTTAAAAGGTTCCTTCATGTAATGATCTGCTAGAGGGTGTGGGGAGCCACAGCCCCGTCCTCCAGGGCATGAAGCAGGTATGGAGGAGATCAAAACTCCAGACATCCAGAGGCCCTCAGAACACAAGAGACCAAGAAAGACCAACAGAGGGGCAGCCGCGCCACTATCCCAGAAAGAGCTGAGGAGAGTCCCAGATGAGGGGTCACTCAGCAGCTGCAGAGCAGAAGCCAGGGGGGGTTGCAGTGACGTGCCCGTGAGCTCCGCCGGCAGCCAGCTGTGCCAGAGTGATCGAGCCCCAGGCCAAGAGGCTGAGGGCACCCCACCCCCAAAGTGGCCCAAGCGAGCCCCAGGTTCCAGGCCCCGACAAGCAGCCACCAAGGAGTGAGCCGGTGCGTACCTGGATGCCCACCCCGGATACAAAGAACCACCAACACACCGATGTCTGAGGGCGTCTGCCACTGGCAGGGGGAGTGGTGGGGGGAGATAGGCCTCCATACCTTGGAGGGCCTGAGATGTCCCTAGAGAGGTGGCGTCTGATACCCAACCTGACATATAGACACAGATATACAGGCACACACAGATACAAACATCCATTACCACCCTCATTCTTTCATATGCAATTGCTCAACACTCACCCAATGTGGAGACAGACATAAAGAGACACTGTACACACAATCACACTCCCCAAGCGTACTCTAAGCCCCGGGTCCAGGAACCCTTGCCTCTGGAGGGGGAAACTGCACCCAGACCAGGGTAGTGTTACCCTTTTCCCTGGGGTGGAGAAAAGCAGACTGGTGGGCAGAGGTGGGCAACAACGCCAGGGGTGAGGTTGTACACCCTGATGGTCTTTTGGATTCCGTGTAGCGTGCCCACCCCCAAGGTCCTATATGTATGTGTTATGAGAGTGTGAGTAATGTGAATGTCTAAGTTGTGAGATAAAATTGAGGCACAGGCAGCCAGAAGGGGACAGAGGGGGGGATGCCTCCCCTGCACCCTGGTGACACACCTTTACCCCAAGGCCCTGCATGTGTGGGGGATTGTGGTGGAGCGGGAAGAGGGAGGCAGCTGGAGATGGGGAGGGAAGGAAGGGAGGGGCAAGTGATCCCTCCCTGGCCAGCTCCCCCGCTGACCCCAGTAGGCACCCCCATACTCTGCAACCCGCCAGGGAAAGGGGGCCCAGGCCCATCCGGACCAGGGCCCAGTTCAGCAGCACCGCCTGTCCCCACAGAGCCCGGGACAGCCCACCCGACCCCACCACAGAGAAAACTGCACCCACACCGTCATCCACACATCTTCCAGACTACACAAGACAATAGACTTCCAGGCTGAGATCTTACTCCACCTCTCCTATATCTCTCCCTCCTGCAGAGTGAGTTCCTGAAGAGAGGAGACCTCCTGTAAGATGTAATAATGTTCATTAGAAGCTCCTTCACCATCACACTGCCCATTCCCTGCCAGCAGCTTTCAGTCAAAATTTGCAATAAAGCTTTGACGCTGACAGCACTTAAATGATGATATTAATAATGCTGGCCCAGAGATCTGATCTGAATGGAAGAACTCTAGGAATGTATTAAGGTGGAGGGATGAGAGTAGGGTGGTACATAAGCTGTGTCCCAGACAGAGGGAATCCTTTGAAGGATGTAGCCTAGAAAAGCGTGGCCTGTGTAGGACGTGTGAATGGATGCAGACACTGAATTAGGACACAGCTATCAAAACTACGGTGGCTGGGAAGTGCAAAGTGCAACAAATTAAAAAACGGCAACAAATTAAAAAAACGCAATAAATTAAAAAACACAACAAATTAAAAAACCGCAACAAATTAAAAATCCTTGACGGAAAGGGATTGTCTGAAATACCGGAAGTGACACAACGATTAGGATTTTTGGTTGTAGCGCCATGTTTCTGGGCCGAACAAAGCGCTAGCGAAAGAGGAGCGAAAGTACATGGATAACACCAGCTATGGTTCGTACTTGCTGTGCGGTCGGTTGTAAAGTTAGATCGCACGACCGGCAAGGGAATAAGGTTGAAAATGGTTTATCTTTTCATTCTTTCCCCACCTGGAAGCAACAGGAGGCAGCTCATGTATCGGATGTTACCAAAACAAGGCGTCTAGTCTGGATAGCAGCTGTGAGACGAGCTGATATCCAGTTCTCTTCCATCTCCAAATATCTGTTGGTGTGCTCCAGACATTTTCAGTTCAGTAAGTTATAGATATGTTCATATCACTCTTTATCCGGTCTTTTACGTCTGACATCACTAGCCGTGTCTTGGCTCAAACTCTGCTGCAGGTCCATAAATCACACGATCACTGTGGCATCACTGAGTGTTGAAAAACTATCTAAAGTCTTTCATCTGTAATAAAATGATCAGCGTTCTGCTCTACCATGTGTAACAATTCAGTTTATCATCCAGGCATCCATGAAAAGTTAGCTCGCTAGCTTCCATCTAAATACAATATAGCATGTCCTAACTGAGGGATTTTGGAAACAAATTCAAACGTACAGCTCTGCTATCACTTTAAACATAAATGAAGACAGAAAACTAAACAGCAGTGACGTTTGTAGGGTTACTGAAGTTTGGCTAGCTGGTGTATAACGATGTGCTACGTGACCGCTAGCGACACAGCTATGTTAGCATAATATAAACAAGCTAACTTTTTCCACTTGATAAAAGTTATCATGAGGATTCTCGGTGGTCAGGAACAAATGTAATCTTATGGCAGGATGCTGTAAACGGACCAAACTTCAGCCAGGAAAACAACTGAGATAATCCATCCACAAGGATGAATAGGATTAGTCATTCATATACTGCTGCATGGGCTGGGCTGTAGCTACATCGTAAGGTTTTAAAAACTGAGCTTTCAAATGATTAGTGGTGATAGAAGCAGTGGGAGGCCAACAGTGATCACTGACTGTTTTTAGGAGTTTTTTTGAGATTAAATAGAAGACAATACAAAACATTAAACATGTTAACAACACAAAACCCATATTAAACCCAGACTACTTTAGGCCTGAAAGTAGGATTTGTCACGCCATCACTTAAAGACCAGATAGCCTATTCGTTTTCTTTTCGATGCACTCTGAGGTCATAATGAGTGATTTTGCAGAATTACGTTCTATTTATAGACTTGCTAATTATTTGACATTATTGCAGCAAACCAGCCAATGAGATGGATGAAACATCGTGACTGGGTTCCAGCGCTACACAAGGGACCTGCTTCAAACATACCACCATGCCAATCAGATTACTTCTTCCATGTGAGGGTGAAGAGGTGACCCTTCTGGATAAGACGGTGAAGGTTTGCTGCCGTTTTGGTGAACAGTGTGGTAGTAAAACCAGGGAAAAATGAAACTTGCTCCTGTTAAATATTCTTAAGTCTTGTGCTGTATAGATAGTGGTAATTTTTCAGAAGATAAATTGAAGTAATTGATAGTAAATTAAGTAGTGTTAGTAGTTGTCATGGTCCTGAGTCTGAGGACTCGGTGTTTTGTTTCTTTCTATTATTCTTTGTTCTCGTTTATTCTGTTTTGTCTTTTGTTTAGGTTTGCTATGTGTTAGTGTTTTTGTTTCATGCCTGCCTGTGTTCTTTCTGTCTGTCCATGGTGTTATTGTGTCTGCTCATGAGTCTGCCTGTCAAGTTCAGTGTCCGGTCTGGTTCTCTGTGTCTGTTAGTTTCCTGTTTTATTCTGAAAGTTCATGTCTCATGTCAGTGTGTTCAGTTTTACCTCTCCCCTGTCTCGTTAGCCTAATTGCTCCCAGCTGTGTCTCCCTCCTGTGGCCCATTCCCTGATTACTCCCTGTGTATTTAAGCCCTGTGTTTTCCTGTGCTCTCTGTCGCGTCGTCTGATTAATTCCATGTCAGTCTGCATTATTCTATGTTACCCGGTACTCATTCTGCGTCTCTCTGCCATCTCTCTTTGTGCATTTTGCTCCTCCTCCCGTGAGTGTCTGGTTTAAGTTTTGTTCGTTAGTTTTCCCAGTTTAGGTTTGTTTACTCCCTGCTCTGCTCTTCTTGTTTTGTCACCTTCTCTCCGCTGTAAATAAACACTCACTCGCACCCCAGCCAGTACCTGCATTTTGGATCCTTTTTCAATACACCACACGACTGCCCCCAGCCGTGACAGTACGACGCGACCACAAGATGGATCCAGCGGACTTGCCCGGGGAGAATGACCTCACACGCGCCCTACGCCTGGTGGACTGGGTAACCCACACCTCCAATGCACGAGCGAAGGTTGTGGGGATAAATGCCATTGAGGCTATCCTGGCCGGAAATCCCTATCTCCACCAGGTCCGGGGATTTACAGACTTAATCGCTGACCTGCATAAAGCCCGGGAACCGGTGCAAGCTTGGGAAGATTCTGCCCAGCAACAACGGACAACGACCGCCACAAAGCAGCCGTCTCAGATTCACCCACCAGAGGTTTCACGGCCCGACCCCCCAGAGGTTTTTCCCTGCCTGTCGGAGCCGTCAGCGGTGGGGAGGAAACATTCGCGCCACCGGCGCTTCACCCCACAGCCGGATTCAGGGACCCCTGTGCGACCAGCTGTGGTGAGTTTTAAGGACACTGGTGCTTCTGGGACTGTGTTTTCTGGGGCTGTTCATGGGGAGAGTAGAGACAGTTCACGGCGCTTACCTACCTTCGTGGTAACTGACCTCTCACAAGTTGGCATTTTCAAAACATCCATAACAGTAACTGACTGGGTTTCATCCATTCCACTACCAACTCCAGTCTCACCTCAACCAGTACATCAGCCTTTAGCCAGTTCATTAGCCCAGCCTGCATCTATTCCATTAGCCCGGTCACCCGCTCCCTCCATACTGGAGGCTGTGTCTGTGCCACCCATTTTAATTCAATTCAATTCAATTCAATTCAATTCAATTTTATTTATATAGCGCCAAATCACAACAAATGTCGCCTCAAGGCGCTTCATAGATACAGAGAAAAGCCCAACAATCATATGACCCCCTATGAGCAAGCACTTTGGCGACAGTGGGAAGGAAAAACTCCCTTTTAACAGGAAGAAACCTCCGGCAGAACCAGGCTCAGGGAGGGGCGGCCATCTGCTGCGACCGGTTGGGGTGAGAGAAGGAAGACAGGATAAAAGACATGCTGTGGAAGAGAGACAGAGATTAATAACAGATATGATTCAATACAGAGAGGTCTATTAACACATAGTGAGTGAGAAAGGTGACTGGAAAGGAAAAACTCAATGCATCATGGGAATCCCCCGGCAGCCTACATCTATTGCAGCATAACTAAGGGAGGATTCAGGCTCACCTGGTCCAGCCCTAACTATATGCTTTAGCAAAAAGGAAAGTTTTAAGCCTAATCTTAAAAGTAGAGATAGTGTCTGTCTCCCGAATCCAAACTGGAAGCTGGTTCCACAGAAGAGGGGCCTGAAAACTGAAGGCTCTCCCTCCCATTCTACTTTTAAATACTCTAGGAACAACAAGTAGGCCTGCAGAGTGGGAGCGAAGTGCTCTAATAGGGTAAATTTACAGACTACAGGACCACCAAACCCTCCCCCGCATCCTCTGATGTCTCCTTCCTCAACGAGCTCAACAACTTTTATGCTCGTTTTGAGCGAGGGAATCCAACAACCACAACCAAAACAGACATGACGCCAGACCACCAACCTCTGACTCTCTCCCCCACCGATGTAGGAGCGGTGCTGAGCAGGATCAATGTCCACAAGGCTGCAGGTCCTGATGGCATCCCCGGGCGTGTTCTCAGAGCGTGTTCTGGGGAGCTTGCAGGAGTGCTCACAGACATATTCAATCTGTCCTTGGCCCACGCTGTGGTACCGGCCTGCTTCAAATCCACCTCCATCATCCCGATACCCAAAAACTCCAACCCATCTTGCCTCAATGACTACCGCCCAGTAGCACTCACCCCCATCATCACTAAGTGCTTAGAGCAGCTGGTCCTAGCACACTTCAAATCCTGTCTCCCCCCCACCCTGGACCCCCACCAATTCGCATACCGCCAGAACAGGAGCACAGAGGATGCAGTCTCCATCGCACTGCACTCTGTCCTCTCACACCTGGACAACAACAACACCTACGCCAGAATGCTGTTTATAGACTTCAGTTCAGCATTCAATACAATCCACCCCTCACAACTCATCAGAAAACTGACAGACCTGGGCATCAGTTCCCTCATCTGCAAATGGTTACTGGACTTCCTGACCAACCGCCCCCAACATGTCCGGCTGGATAACCACTGCTCATCTACAATCACAATGAACACCGGTGTACCACAAGGCTGTGTGATGAGCCCTTTCCTCTACTCCCTCTTCACCCACGACTGCAGACCTGCTGATGGTTCCAACACCATCATTAAGTTTGCAGATGACACCACGGTGATTGGCCTCATCAGTGACAACGATGAGGCCGCCTACAGGGAGGAGGTGGATCGTCTGGCTGAGTGGTGCGACAGAAACAACCTGCTGCTTAACACAGAGAAGACCAAGGAGCTCATCGTGGACTACAGGAGGAATGCTGACCCACATCCACCCATCCACATTAAGGGGACGGCTGTGGAGCGTGTGAGCAGCTTCAAGTTCCTGGGAGTCCACATCTCCGAGGATCTCATCTGGACGACCAACTGCTCCAAGCTGGTCAAGAAGGCTCACCAGCGCCTCTTCTTCTTGAGGACTCTGAGGAAAAACCACCTGTCCTCAGACATCCTGGTGAACTTCTATCGCTGTACCATCGAGAGCATCCTGACCAACTGTATAACAGTCTGGTATGGGAACTGCTCTGCCTCGGACCGGAAGGCGTTGCAGAGGGTCGTGAAAACTGCCCAGCGCATCGCCGGAGCACCACTTCCTGCCATAAAGGACATCTACAGGAAGCGGTGTCTGAAAAGGGCTGGGAAAATCATCAAAGACCCCAGTCACCCATCACATGGACTCTTCACCCTCCTGCCCTCTGGGAGGCGCTACAGGAGCCTCCGGACTAAGACCACCAGGTACCGGAACAGCTTCTTCCCCACAGCTGTCAGACTCCTGAACTCTGCCTCCTGACATCTGACCCACGTTAAACTCATGGACTGGACATACACACACCCACAACCACCTACACACACACAATGGACAACCGTACCCTCAAACACACAATAATAACATGGACTGAACCACCATTCACAATCACTAGCACTTTATATACCTCTGTAGAAATTATCCACATATCTCACTTATCTTAACTGCACTACTGTATAGTTCTGTGTAAATAATCATACGATAATTTTTAATCCTACAATCCTACAACTGTTATAACTTGCATAGTTCACATTTCTGTATAACTGTATATCTCAGATTTCTGTATAGTTTTTTTATTTTCATATTTATATCCTGTTCATAGCCTGTACATAGCTGTACATAGCTTGTACTCACTACAGCCTGTACATACTTATAGTTATAGAATATTCCTAACATACTTCATACCGTGTACATTATAACATACCATAATAGACCCATTTCTGTATCATACTTACATATCTATATTATTGCTAATATATATTGTAATATATCTATATCACTAAAGCACTTCTGGATGGATGCAAACTGCATTTCGTTGCCCTGTACCTGTGCATGTGCAATGACAATAAAGTTGAATTCTAATTCTATTCTATTCTAATATGGTACTACAAGGTCATTAAGATAAGATGGGGCCTGATTATTTAAGACCTTGTATGTGAGGAGCAGGATTTTGAATTCAATTCTGGATTTTGAATCCCGTTCCTAGCACCCATTTTAAGCGGAGAGACAAACCCATTAAAACCACTCTAGTTTCTCAGAAACTGGCTAATTTAGAGACTGCTATTCGCCCCAGGGCCTCCCCAGAGGCTGAGTTTCTGCCTTCAGGCGACTCTGGACCCCTGGAGGCCAAGACGCCTGCTAAGAACTGCACCGTGCCAGCGCTGCCTGGGCAAAGCCAGTGCCCTGCGCAGTTTCAGTTACCGGTGTCCCTGCCAGAGGCCCGTGTGCCTGCTGGTCCTGTTCTGTCCCTGCCAGAGGCCCGTGTGCCTGCTGGTCCTGTTCTGTCCCTGCCAGAGGCCCGTGTGCCTGCTGGTCCTCTTCTGTCCCTGCCAGAGGCCCGTGTGCCTGCTGGTCCTCTTCTGTCCCTGCCAGAGGCCCGTGTGCCTGCTGGTTCTGTTCTGTCTCTGCCAGAGGCCCCCGCGCCTGCTGGTTCTGTTCTGTCTCTGCCAGAGGCCCCCGCGCCTGCTGGTTCTGTCCTGTGTGTGCCAGGGGCTCCGGTGCCCACTGGTTCTGAGACTGTCCTTGTCAACTGGGGGGCCCGAGGAGCCCGTCCAGCAACTGTCCTCGTCAGCTGGGGGGCCCGAGGAGCCCGTCCAGCCTCCTGCATCGCCAGCTGGAGGGACCGAGGAGCCCGTCCAGCCTCCTGCATCGCCAGCTGGAGGGCCCGAGGAGCCCGTCCAGCCTCCTGCATCGCCAGCTGGAGGGCCCGAGGAGCCCGTCCAGCCTCCTGCTTCGCCAGCTGGAGGGCCCGAGGAGCCCGTCCAGCCTCCTGCTTCGCCAGCTGGAGGGCCCGAGGAGCCCGTCCAGCCTCCTGCTTCGCCAGCTGGAGGGCCCGAGGAGCCCGTCCAGCAACTGTCCTCGTCAGCTGGTGGGCCCGAGGAGCCCGTCCAGCCACCAGCTGCTCCACCAGCGGCCGCATCCACGCCTGCAGCAGCAGCCGCATCCACAGTTTCGTCCACGCCACCGTCTGCTGCAGCGCCTCCGTCTCCGGCTTCCACGCCGCCGCCGTCTGCAGCCTCCGTGTCTCCACCCACGCCGTCTGCAGCCTCCGTGTCTCCACCCACGCCGTCTGCAGCCTCCGTGTCTCCACCCACGCCGTCTGCAGCCTCCGTGTCTCCACCCACGCCGTCTGCAGCCTCCGTGTCTCCACCCACGCCGTCTGCAGCCTCCGTGTCTCCACCCACGCCGTCGCCTGGTCCAGCTTCCGTGTCTTCACCCACGCCGTCGCCTGGTCCAGCTTCAGCTTCACCCACGCCGTCGCCTGGTCCAGCTTCGCCATCATCTACTTCGCCGTCGCCTGGTCCAGCTTCGCCATCATCTACTTCGCCGTCGCCTGGTCCAGCTTCGCCATCATCTACTTCGCCGTCGCCTGGTCCAGCCTCTGCATCGCCTTCGCCGTCGCCTGGTCTAGCCTCTGCATCGCCTTCGCCGTCGCCTGGTCTAGCCTCTGCATCGCCTTCGCCGTCGCCTGGTCTAGCCTCTGCATCGCCTTCGCCGTCGCCTGGTCTAGCCTCTGCATCGCCTTCGCCGTCGCCTGGTCCAGATTCAGCTCCGCCTTCCCCTTCGTCTGGTCCTGCCTCGTCTGGTCCTGCCTCGTCTGGTCCTGCCTCGTCTGGTCCTGCCTCGTCTGGTCCTGCCTCGTCTGGTCCTGCCTCGTCTGGTCCTGCGGTTGCCACACCGCCGTCAGAGCCAGCTCGACCTGTTTCGCCTCGCCTCTGCCGGCCGTTTTCCGGGCCTCTGAGTTGGCGTTATGGCCTTCGGGGACGTCCCCCAGAAAGAGTTCGTCGCCACCGCTGGCATCGCGGCCGACCTCCGGACCTGCTCAGTGGCCGCCGCTGCCTTCCAAGTGGTCAGCCTCCTGATTGGTTTTGCCTGTGCCACCGCCGTTGCCATGTGCACAGTCGGCCTCCAGAACTGCGTTCACGCCGCTGTTGCCGTCCGCACGGTCGGCCCCCAGAACTATTTCCACGCCACTGCCTACTGCGTGGCCGGCCTCCGGACCTGCCCCACTGCCGCTGCCTTTCACACGGTCGGCCCCCGGAACTGAACTGTTTTGGCCTCCGGCGCTGTCGGCCTCCGGGTCGGCCCCCTGAACTTGTCCGTCTGGGCCTTTTTGGACTCTGCTCATGAGTCTGCCTGTCAAGTTCAGTGTCCGGTCTGGTTCTCTGTGTCTGTTAGTTTCCTGTTTTATTCTGAAAGTTCATGTCTCATGTCAGTGTGTTCAGTTTTACCTCTCCCCTGTCTCGTTAGCCTAATTGCTCCCAGCTGTGTCTCCCTCCTGTGGCCCATTCCCTGATTACTCCCTGTGTATTTAAGCCCTGTGTTTTCCTGTGCTCTCTGTCGCGTCGTCTGATTAATTCCATGTCAGTCTGCATTATTCTATGTTACCCGGTACTCATTCTGCGTCTCTCTGCCATCTCTCTTTGTGCATTTTGCTCCTCCTCCCGTGAGTGTCTGGTTTAAGTTTTGTTCGTTAGTTTTCCCAGTTTAGGTTTGTTTACTCCCTGCTCTGCTCTTCTTGTTTTGTCACCTTCTCTCTGCTGTAAATAAACACTCACTCGCACCCCAGCCAGTACCTGCATTTTGGATCCTTTTTCAATACACCACACGACTGCCCCCAGCCGTGACAGTAGTGGGTGATATCGTGTAAATGCTGTCATGATTTTGTGTAAACATTTTGTCTTTTATAAACTATAAATGACATGGATTCTACATTGTAACTGATGTGATGTTCTATAATAAAAAAGAGGCAAAAATTAGTTTGTTTCTTTATTGAACTTTTGAACAGTGGTACTCAGTCAGTACATATTCAGTAAATGCAAATTATTTACATGGCAGTGCACTTCAGGCATAAATCTAGACCCCTATATAAAACATTATGGGTCATTCCCACAACCCACAGCTTTACTGTGCTCCAGCAAAGTATCCAATAGCAGTGACAACTCCTCCACAGTAGCAGGTGGGATTTTTCTTTTTTGAGGACGGCTCCTTTTACCTTTCAATACGGATGGTCTGTTTATGTTTTGATCCAGAGCCGTTTTTGGGCAGCTGAAGAGAAGTCTATCTTATGGCCAACCTCTGGCTGTATCTTGGTCATATTACCAGGCAAAACCCAGTATGCAGGTTCATCTGTAACAGCCCTTGTGCCACAGATCCGCAATGTTGCTTCTACTTTAAAAAGAAGAACAGCGACATGGCTGCATACAGGTGCAGTGGGCGGCTTCAACCTTCCCTGTGATGCTCACAATGACCCATGGCTGTAATGCTGGTTCATTCAGTCTTTGAGAGTGCAGTACCTGAAACATACAAGTTAATTTAAAGACAAAGACTCTAATGAGCCAAGGCCAACGTAAATGTGTTTTATCTACTTTCAAATCCATTGTTACATTTATGAAAAATGTGTTTAGAAAGTTAGCACATACATGTAATTCTCCCTTTTTTTTATGTATCCATCTATAGAACACTGCATGTTATATTCCAAATCTGCCTCTTTCAGAAACCTGCCTTCAGAAAATGAAACTAAAGTATGTAATCACTTTCAAGATGGAGAAAGCATAAAGTTTGACTTTAGGTGACAATTATGGACACGTAACATGACAAGGAGATTCTGCAGGTCATTAATCAATGTATTATAGTAAAAAATGTATTTTTTGTGACACAGGACACAAACATGGAAGCAAGATATGTAATTAGGATTATTTCTAATAAATATGAATAAATAATTGCAATTTCTTTAACCACTGAGAATAACTAAATCCTTCAGGACAATGGCACATCAATGCACTGAACTCACTATGGCTACGTTCACACTGCAGGTCTTAATGCTCAATTCCGATTTTTTTGTCTGATTGTTCACACTACAAATAAAATGTGACAGCAAACACGCTCCTTTGTGAACCCTCAAAGTGGCCTGCATATGCAAAAGCAGATGTCACACACAACACGCTCTGTTTAGACCCAGACCAAACAGTATTGTTTGACTGATGGCCCTTAATATAAAGACTTGTTTCAGACTTTGCTTTAAGTTATTTTGTTATTTACATATGGCCTAATAATTATCCTTATTGTCGTTTTAGAGAGGAGCGGTGCTTCAAAGGATATGCAGATTTCTGTCAGAATCTGCAGATTATATAGTATAAATAAAATGTTCATGTTGTCTTCCCAACAGTTTCACTAACATCTACACGGGATGGACACAAAGCGCTCGTGTTCTCAATGTCTTCTCAGACGCTTCTCCAGCGCTGATAATTGGCATATGTTTCGTGTCAGTGACATAAAAGACGGATTTAATGCAACATGACCATTCAAACAGCAGTTGCTTTCTAAAACATCAGATATGTATCGGATTCAGTACCACATACGAAAGTGACCCAGATCGGATTTGAAAATATTGGATTTGTGCTGTTTTTACACTGTCATACCATGAATGGATATGGGTCGCATACGGTCAAAAAAGTCCGATTTGATGCGCTTTCGCGTGCAGTGTGAACGTAGCCAGAGCCTCCACATGCTCTCCCTGTAATTTGTCCCTCATGAATGAATTTATGATTGCACTAATTTGAATGTTCGGGGGGAAATGAAACGCATTTTACTCACAGTACCCTACAAACGTCACTACTGTTCAGTTTTCTGTCTTCATTTATGTTGAAAGTGATAGCAGAGCTGTACGTTTGAATTTGTTTCCAAAATCCCTCAGTTTGGACATGCTATATTGTATAGAAGCTAGCGAGCTAACTTCCTGCTAATTTCGTTTTCATGGATGCCTGAATGATAAACTCAATTGTTACACATGGTAGAGCAGAACGCTGATCATTTTATTACAGATGAAAGACTTTAGATAGTTTTTCAACACTCAGTGATGCCACAGTGATCGTGTGATTTATGGACCTGCAGCAGAGTTTGAGCCAAGACACGGCTAGTGATGTCAGACGTAAAAGACCGGATAAAGAGTGATATGAACATATCTATAACTTACTGAACTGAAAATGTCTGGAGCACACCAACAGATATTTGGAGATGGAAGAGAACTGGATATCAGCTCGTCTCACAGCTGCTATCCAGACTAGACGCCTTGTTTTGGTAACATCCGATACATGAGCTGCCTCCTGTTGCTTCCAGGTGGGGAAAGAATGAAAAGATAAACCATTTTCAACCTTATTCCCTTGCCGGTCGTGCGATCTAACTTTACAACCGACCGCACAGCAAGTACGAACCATAGCTGGTGTTATCCATGTACTTTCGCTCCTCTTTCGCTAGCGCTTTGTTCGGCCCAGAAACATGGCGCTACAACCAAAAATCCTAATCGTTGTGTCACTTCCGGTATTTCAGACAATCCCTTTCCGTCAAGGATTTTTAATTTGTTGCGGTTTTTTAATTTGTTGTGTTTTTTAATTTATTGCGTTTTTTTAATTTGTTGCCGTTTTTTAATTTGTTGCACTTTGCACTTCCCAGCCACCGTAGTTTTGATAGCTGTGTCCTAATTCAGTGTCTGCATCCATTCACACGTCCTACACAGGCCACGCTTTTCTAGGCTACATCCTTCAAAGGATTCCCTCTGTCTGGGACACAACTTATGTACCACCCTACTCCCATCCCTCCACCTTAATCCATTTCTAGAGTTCTTCCATTCAGATCAGATCTCTGGGCCAGCATTATTAATATCATCATTTCAGTGCTGTCAGCGTCAAAGCTTTATTGCAAATTTTGACTGAAAGCTGCTGGCAGGGAATGGGCAGTGTGATGGTGAAGGAGCTTCTAATGAACATTATTACATCTTACAGGAGGTCTCCTCTCTTCAGGAACTCACTCTGCAGGAGGGAGAGATATAGGAGAGGTGGAGGAAGATCTCAGCCTGGAAGTCTATTGTCTTGTGTAGTCTGGAAGATGTGTGGATGACGGTGTGGGTGCAGTTGGGTGGGCTGTCCCGGGCTCCCGGGGACAGGCGGCGCTGCTGAACTGGGCCCTGGTCCGGATGGGCCTGGGCCCCCTTTCCCTGGCGGGTTGCAGAGTATGGGGGTGCAGGGAGGGGTCACTTGCCCCTCCCTTCCTTCCCTCCCCATCTCCAGCTGCCTCCCTCTTCCCGCTCCACCACAATCCCCCACACATGCAGGGCCTTGGGGTAAAGGTGTGTCACCAGGGTGCAGGGGAGGCATCCCCCCCTCTGTCCCCCTCTGGCTGCCTGTGCCTCAATTTTTTTCTCACAACTTAGACATTCACATTACTCACACTCTCATAACACATACATATAGGACCTTGGGGGTGGGCACGCTACACGGAATCCAAAAGACCATCAGGGTGTACAACCTCACCCCTGGCGTTGTTGCCCACCTCTCAATTTTAAATACACGTATACATTGAGGGCTATCAGGAGGGGCAATGCGCTTACCTGCTGCTCTCTGGCAGGTAGCTCCATGCCCTCCTGGGTTTTAAATGCACCTTAGAACACACATGCATCAACACTACATATGAGCGGGCGGAGGGAGGTTTGGAGTCTTCACACACCCCGTTCTTTGCAGCCTGTTGGAGAGGGGGGTCTGGGAGGAGGAGCTGGCCATCCCTGCCTCCCTGCTGCTGCGGAGTCGGGGCAGTCTGCTTTTCTCCACCCCAGGGAAAAGGGTAACACTATCTCCTCCATACCTGCTTCATGCCCTGGAGGACAAGGCTGTGGCTCCCCACACCCTCTAGCAGATCATTACATGAAGGAACCTTTTAAAAACAAGCGCGCTCATGCTCACAGGTGTACACACGGGTGCTCCACATTTCGAAGGAAGAACATGTGCAGGTTTAAGTCTGTCAACACACACAGTCTCCCTTCGAAATGTGGAGGTATGTAATAACGACAGGAGAGGTCTCAGTGTCTCAGTCACTCCAACTTTATTAACTGACTCTCAGAACATCACATTTAGTTAGCGCCAAAATCTCCACCCCTCACTTCCCTTCAACTTGGGTGTGAGTGGAGCCACTTGGTGGTCCGCCACAATATCATGATTAACAATAATTGTCAGATTATGAAATATGCTGGAGCTGCACCCCTCTTATTCACATTTGGATCATTTTAAACTAGAAGAAGTGAAATGTGGGAAAATTTAAGCAGTGCTCTAATATTGGTTGAATATGAAAATCTAATCACCTGTCTTTTGCGGTCTTGTTATAGTCTCTGGGTGCCCACTTGTGGAACAGTCTCAGTTATAGCACAACTTTCCTGCCAGGGAGTAAAAGAGTCTGGCTTCTTTATATGGGTGTTTGCATTTATGCTTTTATAAAGTCACCAATTCATCATCTAATCTCATTTACAGGTAGACTGGCTCATTAAGAGGCAAGGGTTTTCAAATATATACTTCATGTATCTGAAGAAAATTGTAGAAAACTGTTTTCTACAGTCATTGGGGGAAAACCAGCAAACACACAGAAACACCACATGTCCACTTTGAAATCAATTAAAATAATTATTCAAAGGGATTTGGGAAAAGAATTAAAATAACTACAGGCTTTCAGTCTTTGTGTCTTTCTCTCTCTCTCTTTTTCTTCAGCTGGTTAAAATTCAGAGTAATATAAAATGCAAAAGGCTTGGATAAAGTACTTAAAAATTGTTCAAAGTTAGGTTAAACACACCTAAAGCAACGTGAAACGACTACCGAAAGATCCAAATGTCTTTGTGTGTGTGGAAAGATTCATTGAGTTATTCATTCATTCCATCCACCCATTCATTCTCTTCCGTTTATTTATTCGTTGTTTTTTAGGGTGACTTTTATTCTGAAGGCGTCCCTTTTAAAATTCTTATTTTGAAATCCGAGAGCGACCCTCCCCCCGGAAGTACCCTGCATCATCTGTCCATCCTCCGGGCTGTCAGATGAGGGTTTCAGTTGATCAGTTTGAGAAAAAGATTCTTCGCCGGTTAGGTATGTAGATATCAGAAAGAACAAAACATCGTGAACATGCAAATCCTGACTCCTCATGTTTACTGGGCTCAGCGGCACGGAGAGATTTACCTCCGAGTGGAACTGAGCGATGTCAAGGTAGGACAGTCCCCAACATCCGCCTGACAGCTTTCAGCTCATTGACTCCATATATAATGTCTCAACCTCCACTCCAACGGGCTCGCCGTTTAAATTTGCTTTTATTTTCTTGCTGGTCTGGGTGTTGCTGTTACTTAACGGGAGCTTTCTTCGCTGTGGCTGTACTACAGCGGACTTTGTCGCGGTCACAGCTAGCCAGCCTGGCTGTTAGCTGATGCCGTAGCTACCGTCACAGTTGTAAAATGGATTTATTGACTGGTAATACTTACTTCAGCTGGCATGACAAAGCAGACAACCAGAACAATTCATAAACGCTTCTCCTGTGTTCAGAAAAAAAAGCGCATAATTATTTTTTAAGCAAAATTAATACTTCTCGAGGTCAAGGTCCTTCAGCACTAATGGGGTCTAAAATGTAAGGACGTTTTCTGTAAGAAGGTAAATGCATTAGTGATAACTGAGGGAAATGACTCCAGAGTGACAGTTGAATTTGGTGTTTTAGAGTTACTTCCTTGTTTTGTAGCTTCTCTCTTTGCAGTTTTCCACCTCTAATGTTTGCTTAAACAAAGCCGAGTTTCAGAGAACTAATATTTCTTTGTTACCGATTATGGCTGTGAATGATAAGGAAATAATAATAATGATATCTATTTGAATTCCCCTCACCTACAAAGTAAGATTTCATTGGACAGTCTAAAACACAAAAATGATTCAGTTTCTCTACAAATATGACAAAAAGACACCTTAAAATCACTAAACCACACAAGTTGTGAAAATGTTATTTTTTGTACATCCCACCGTGTTGTAAACAAATTCTTTAGCATCAGCATCAAAGGAAAGCTTCTTTTTCTTTTCTTTTTTTTTGTAGAACTTTGTTGTCTATTAAAAGAATATGAAACCATCCACTGTACTCAGAGATATCAAAAATAGATCACGTCAGCTAAAGTTTGACTTCCTTGTTTTTGTAGTTGTGCTTCACTTATTATGTCAGCCGCATGGCCGTGCCATTTGCTATAAGCTTGGCAATGCAAATTTACTTACAAAGCAACTTTCAGCAGCACTGCAGTTCACAGTGCTCCTCTTAAGAATCAGACATTATAACAAAATGTGAATAAACTATATAAGTAAAGTTAAAAGATGCCAATCAGATAAAAGGTTTTAAACCAGGCTTTTAAAAGAACTTAAAGCTTTCTTGTAGTTTGTTTCATGGAAGTCGTATAACAACTGATAAGATGCTTTTCTATCTATTTTTGACTGTAGCAGCCCATCTGAGAGGATGACATCACTGATGCATTTATTTGGTTCATCATTTGCTTACAGCTCCCTATATTTTAATTATTTGCTGAATAACTTTAGTGTGTGCCCAGTGTAAACACGTGTGTTTAAACAAGGATCCAGTCTAATGGGCTGGGTTTATAACAGTAGCTTCTTCGACTTCATCCTCCATCTGCTGCACAAATGTCTTATAAAAGATGCATGGTGTTTAATGGTTGTTCTGGATCTTGTTTCGGCTCTTAGGATGAAGGGAAATGAATGAAGGGAAACTCAAACAGTCTCAGAGAACACCACCTGTCCTACACACACGAGTATAAGCAACTCAGAATAACTGCTGTAAAACTCAATAGCACATTACCACCTCTAAAGTGGCCGTAAACTTGAATCAACAACTTTGCACCACTTTCAACAAAAACATATTGCAACATAGTTTTGTGTATAGTATTTTACTGCTATGTTTAGCTCTTCATCATAACCTGATCTGACTGTATTGGGAAAGTCTGATGTTGCTTGTCCTTAAAACAAACCTGTAGTTTGAATATTTGATCTTCAGTAAGAGGTAGAAAAAGTCTGGTCTTTTCCAGGGCTGAAGGAAAATGCAGAAAAATGCCGAAATAATGTTAGCCAAGCAAATTGACTCGGCAGAAAAACCACCCAACACTGGATATACTTAGCTTGACCAAGCTACCTCCCGTGCAGTTTGTGGTGACTAAATGGTTACCCAGAGCTTGAATGTGTTGCACACTGACAATCACTTTTGATCGCAAGATAATTGACAGGAGGCAACCTTTCCGAAAAGAGTTGCAGTCTTACTAGGACTAACTCCAGTCACTCTCAGATCGATCGTCAAAGGTTTGCAAACATTTATTTGGCTGATTTGTAAATGCAGATCAATTGCCAGCATGTTGTCGTCAGTCTGAATGAGTCAACAGATATGTGGTTTTCACTGATCTATCACAGTTAATTTCTGAAACAGACTGCGTGTATTTACCATCTGGACCCCATTAAATCACACACTAACATCAGACTGACTCCATCTAATGGAAACATTTATGGAATGTTTTAGTGACAAGAACTGAAAACAGATATTGACAAAGTTTTAACTTTGGGGACATCATTTGAAGTTGGAAAAAAATGATGATGTTAATGTTTTGCAATACTTTTGCATCACAGAATATTAAAAATTACAATAATATCGTAGTGTGAGCAAAGTATTTGAAGTATTGTTATAAATTTGTGTTGTGGGCTATATGAGGATTCTTTTTTCTTTCAACAGAGAATATCACCGAACTTAATGTATCATTTCTACCTCAATGGTTTGTCCACTTTTGGGTTGTGATGGCGGCTTTTGTGTTTTTCAGAATGTCAATATCAACCTGCAAGAACAAAACACACTTCAGTTCAGAGGTTGGTACTTCATTTTTGTGCATTTAAGAACAAGAAAATGAAGATTAAATAAGAATGAACTACAGAATGATGCATAACCACAATATACTTAGACAGTTTTGTCTTTTTGTCTTAATGCTTTAGCATTTTTTTAGTGAAAGGTTCTCTACAAATAAAATCTGTACTCACTTTGCTTACTTTACTGTTTAAAAAAAAAACCTTGTACCACAGCACAGGGTCATGGAGCTAAGGGAGATAATGAATACGAGTTCAAGTTGGAGTTCCTGGAACCTGTTAGACCCGAGGTACTGCTGTCTCATTTTTGAAAGTTTTCAAGAATTGATTGGGGTGTTTTTTTTCCTGCTAAGGTTATGACATTGTGCTAATAATGTTCCTGTCATTCTCCAGTTTTAGTGTGAGTGAATTTGACATGGACACTAACTGAAAAACTGACTTAATTTCCAACAAATAGCTGTAGGTTTTATTTCAACACACACACAGGTTAAACAATATGTCATGTTATTTAGGCTCGATTTAATACTCTGTTTCCAGATCAAGCACAAGTCCACTGAGCGTCAGGTTGACATCAAAATCAAGAAGAAGGAGGAGCGCTGGTGGGACCGGCTGACGCTGCAGGAGAAAAAGCCTCTGTTTCTGGCCCCAGACTTCGACCGATGGCTGGATGAGTCGGACGCTGAGATGGAGCTTCAAGCTAAGGCAAAACGACAATGATTCCACTCACCCTGAGGACTGAGAGTAAAATGTGTACCACAGAAAAGACTTTTGGTTGCTAACATGAACACTGTGTCTGATGGGAAGTCAAAGGACTAGAATATGTAGTCTTTGTAGTTGCAAACAGGTTTTGTGGGATTAAAATAGTTTTGTTTGGGAGACATTTTACTTTTTATCGTAGGTCCTTTTCAAAGTTAGTCATGCAAGAGCCAACTCACATAATATTACATAACTTATTGTGATCTGGCAAGGTTCAGCTTTGGACATGTGTAATTTGAACGTAAACTTCATGTCAATGCTTCTTCCTACTTGGCTATTAAGACTGCTGAAAGACTAAATCAGTTGTTTTGGACATGCTGCTAAAATTTAATATGATTATCCAGTGAAATGTGTTTATCTGTAAAAGTGTTTTATAATTAAGGGAGTCGTGTTTTGAACTCTCTGGGACATTCACACCATCTGTATGTACTACAGCTATCAATTACAGAGCCACGATAACTTTTTGCATTTCCAATAAAAAATAAATACATTTCTTTTCAACGTACTAAATTCATCACCTAGCTGCTTTGGAACTGATGAGAAATGTGACTAATTGTAATTCATTTGTTGTTCTTTTAGGAGGAGAAGTTAAACAGGATAAGTGTGGAGTCAAGAGTTCGTAATGACCGTGAGTTTCACAGAGTTCTTCACCTTCAAACAACCTGAAACTCAGATATCCTATATCACCTGTGTTTGCTGTCCTTTAGATTAAATTCTGCAGATTAGTTGATTTTAGTCATTTTCTCTCTTGTTTCCACAGCATACCTGGGTCTGAAGAAAAGCTACTTGTTCATGTACAACCTTGTGCAGTTCCTGGGATACTCCTGGGTCTTTGTCAACATGATTGTCCGCCTCTTCATTCTTGGTCAAGGTTTGTAAAGAGAAAACAAATGTCTTGAAGCATGGAAAGGCAGGCATTTTTTTGGAAATGCCTTTTTGGGGTCGTTATTCAAAAAAGTAATGTATTACACACTTTTCTTAAAAGTAATGCAGTACTTTACTTAATTACTCCCAAGAGGAAAAACTAATTTGTTTTACTACTCATTTTAATATTTTCCCGTTTCTCTATAAAATGACTTTAAACACATTGTCTCATCATTACAATTTAACAATATAAGCCTATAGGCTACAGTCCCATGCACCAACACAAATCCCTATCCTAATCAGGACACACAGGATCTTTCACTTAGTATTTAGGTATGAACACAAAGCCGACAGCACAAAGCAAAGATGAAAATCAGCGCAAAGAGACTTTAAATCGATCGCCATGGTGATTCTACTGTAGAACAATGAACAGGTAGAAACAGAGGCTAAAGCCTGGCTGCTCATCGGTTTGTTACCTGTTGAAGTTTAGGGTCTGGCTGCCGGGCTGGTGTGAGCATTCACTCAGTTTTTACCCTGGGTTCTTGGCTAGCTTAGCATTAGCATGCTGTCTGTGCAAGTGCTTGCAAAGAACCAAAGTTGTGCTACCAGCATAATGCGGGTTGTTTCTGTCCTGCATGCAATTTGCACTTTAGCATCGCGCTCTGGTCTTTTTGTGTATAGAATAGAATATAAATAAAATGCCTATATCCATGCTGTAGACTGTGCCACTATTTCCCTTCTCTGACACAGGTACCAAAATCAGTTGATTTCAGCAAGTGCAAACAATAAGTGTGACCCATAGAGACAGGCAAAACGGACTATTTTAAGGGAATTTTAAGGAATTTGATTACTCTTGATACCAATCCCTAGTAAAGACCATACAATGATGCAGAGAAAACCACAACAATCAGACAGTCCCCTATGACCAAAAGCACTTGGAAGACAGTCACCCTGTCTTAGGGTATATATAGGGTATATATAAACTGAATTAGTTTTTGGGCATAGTGTGAGAGGGCCACTAAAGTTTTTATCTGGTGTGCAGCCACGATCGAATGTGCTTAAGTTTGTCACGCAGTGTCAAATCGGGAACGATTGTACCATCCTTGTGCAATGGCTAAGAAGTCTCTGTCAGCAGTCGTTGGAAAGTGGCTGGTGCATTCCGCATGCCAAACGCCATCACTGTGTACTGCAAGAAATGGTCTGGAGTAACAAATGCTGAGATATCAGAGGCTCTGCTAGTTAGAGGAACCTGCCAGTACCCTTTTAACAGATCTAGTTTTGTTATGCAGGT